>NW_007731704.1:58861-100129 GCF_000696425.1 Galeopterus variegatus
TCTAATATAATTGCATATGTGTGTCCAGCTGTCCTGGGTTATTGGACTAAAGTATAAAGGACGAGCAATTCTGATCCACAGTCCCTCCCCCTCACCACCCCCGGATGCCCCTGGGGGGGCCACGGGAGGCCGTTACTGCTGCTGGAGGCTGCTGCAGCCAGAGCCCCCGAGATGTCCTGAGAGGCCACTACTGCCTCCACTGCTGCTGCTGCTGACTGAGCTCATGTCATCTGCCAATGTCTCCTGGGATCTTTCCCTATTACATAGCTCGTGGACCTGCTTGTGAGGGGTCTGGTGACCCAACCAGACACATGAGGGATCTGGTGACCCACCCAGGCATATGAGGGATCTGGTGACCCAGCCAGGCATGTGACAGGTCTGTGACCCTGTCTGTACAACAGGTTTGAAGGGTCTGTGGACCCTAACCCGACAATACAATTGGCTATCTTGGCAGGATTATGACAATTGCCTGACAAGAAAGGCTGTACTAAGCATATTACGTATATTATTTAATCTTAAAAAGAAAGAGGCAACTATTAATAGACCCATTCTACCGATGTTACAAAGTAACCCTGGAGAGCTTTTGTAACATACCTTTGACCACATAGCTGCTCACCTTTAGCCTCCCTCCCACACTCCTACTGTATGGACAGAGAGGCAGAGAAGGTTGGTTGGCCAAGAAGTAAAACTGAAGAAGATGCTCAGACAGGAGATGAAGAATGAGGAAATGCCTTTTTTTTTTTTAAACCAGTTTCTGATGCTAGGCCTTTCCTGAAGTCTTGCTTCTTTCCTGGGACTTAATACACCTCTATTTCCTTAATAAAAAGGAAAGGAAAGAAATTTCTTAATTTCTGCTAAATCCTGCTTAAGATGGTTTCTATTACTTGCAAACAAGCAGTCTGCACTAACATGTGGGGTAGATGTTATTTATCCCATTTTTATATGTAAGGACATTAAACCTTAGAAATATTAGATGACAAAAAATTGGCAAAATCAAACAAAAATTCCTCTACTTATTAGCTCTAAAGCTGGGTACTTTCACTAAGATTATAAAGGTACCTGATGAACCTACTTTTCTACTGCACCATGTTGCCTTTGGTTACATAAGAAAAAATTTCTTCTCAATGATTGCTGAAAATCATTGATGCTTTGGTGGAAGTTTTCATGGTGGAGCACCATAAAGATTCTTTTAATGTAGAACCAGTACACATAGAAGATTATCGCATGGGAGTACTGAAGTTTTATTATACATTAAGCCAAAAAATCAATCAAGGTGAATGGGTTGTAATTCTCAGGGTTTGTATGTGTTGGACGGGGGTGGGAGGGTAAAGCGAACAAGCAGAGGTGGGATTCTTTATCAGTGTGAACAATGTCCTCTGGATTGGCCATTAGCTCAAGGCCATCTCTATAATGAATGGTGACAATATTGCTTATTGCTCCTGGGGTGACCATATATATTCCATGGATTCTGTAGGTTTTACCTCCTCTTTGGCAGCATGGATGTTTCTTTTATTTATTTGGGCTATCTTACATAATATACTACCTAATTCACTACTTGAGAGCATAATATTTAACAGGCAAGCCACCAAACACACACCTTATTACAGCAGCTGTCCTATAGCCAGAAGAGGTGAACTGCAATGCTAAATATTATACTCTGATACAGCTAGGCTCTAGTTTGGATTATCTTTGGAGATGGCTAAGAGATTCATGGTCATCCTTAAGATGGGAACTTTTGCCAAATTGTTTAGCAGACAATGCTTTACCAAAGGTTTTGGTTCAAGTCTACTGACATTATCATATTAAGAGAAGTTTGATAAGGGAGTGTGCTTGTGGTACAACATGGTACATGAGAAAGAAGTATGTTTTGTTAAAAAGACCCCTGGTCTAGGCAGGATTCAGAGTTCAGTCTAGACTTGGCAAGAAATCAACTGTGTGCTTGAGCAAGACACTGTTTCCTCCCATGGAAAATAAACAGATTAGACTAGATGACTTTAAAGGTCCCTTCCAATTTCTAAACTTGGAAATTTTAGAGTCTTTGAAACTCTTTAAGTATAAAGAATTTAATAAGGTTAGCAAATAAGGCAAAGAACATAGAATAAATTAACNTTTAAGTATAAAGAATTTAATAAGGTTAGCAAATAAGGCAAAGAACATAGAATAAATTAACTATTAAACTCGGCATGGGGCTGGTCTGTGAGCTTCTCTGAAAATCACTTTTCTCAGATGAAAACTTTTGGAATCATAATTTCAAGATCACAGAACTACTGTGTGAAGCTAATAAGAAAACAAATGTTAAAGTGCTGAAAATTTCAAGAGATTTTGCTGTTGACTTATTTTTAAATGATGCCTAACCTTTAGGCCTGCCATCTAGTGGCCACTATAATAATTGTGTAATTCTGATTTTGATTCTTGGGCTCCTTAAATCCATAATAAACGTGAAGGACAAATGGGGATTAAAAGTGTGTTTTCAGCCAGATCCCCCCCCCCCCACACACTCACCAGTAATGCCAATTAGAACCTAAATTATTTTATTTAAATGTTAAAAGAAAAGTATCTTATTAGAAGTGTTATGCATTTGTTGGCTTTTTAACTAGTAAGCCTTCTTTAAGTAATGCAACCAGATTTCCATCTGGGGAATTACTTTTCCCCTGATGGCTATTCACTGGGAATGTGATCCAAGCTGGAATTTGGATCTCGACCAGAGTGACTACAAGACTAAAAATGGTGGCAATGTCTGGACATGACTGCCGAAAGAGATTCTGCTGCTTGGACCAACAAAGTTATTTGTTAATTATTTGTTGAACCTGATTCTCCAGTTTTCCCATCAGGTTTTTAAGGGCTCCCACATATTTTTAGTAAAATCTCCCTTTTATATATCTGAGGCAGTTTTATTTTGTTCTTTGCAACCTACATGCCCCAACTTGTATATTAAGAGCCACAGTGTACAAGGCTGACCTGAACAGCCCTGGCAATATTTGTAGTAAAACAATGGCTGTATGAGCTATCCTTTGTTGCCCTTATCATAGGCCATGCATGGGGGCACATTTTCATCAGGTCCTATTTATTTAATTATCACAACCACCTTTGAGCTATTACCCTAAGTCCCTTTTTACAGATAGGAAGAGAAAGTTGAAAAAAGTGAAATAACCTGCCTACAGACATGCAGTTAATAAAAGGCAGAATCAGGGGAAGCTTCAGCCATTTTTGGTGACCAGCAGAAAGAACAGCAAGACTACATCCTGTAATTTGCAATTTGGACCTCACATTTCTTTGCATTCAGCCAAACAATGATAGTAGCTCTATCACACTTTGAACTTAATTGAACTTGCTAACCAAAACTCTAAGGTATCTTTCACTAAAATCACAATCAATTACTTCCCTGTCATGTGGACTTGCATGGCCCTTTCTCCTTCAAAGAGAACACAGACCACCCATGCAGTAGAGAGTAGGAAGGACAGCATTTCCCTGGTACTTTTACTTTGTCACTGGAGTCATTCTGATTCATACCATCTGTAGGGAAAGTGAAGAAAAATGGCCAGCGTCCCTCAAATGTTCAGAATCTTGCCAAGCATTTGATGTAAATATGCACATGCGCCCAGCACGTGTTTCTTGGCTATTGTCTGATGTAATTGCACATGCGTGCCTAGGTGTACTGGGTTATGGACTTAAGTATAAAAGATGAATGGCTCTGATCCACAATGCCCTCTGCCCCCGGGATGCCCCTTTGTGGGGTGGGGGGCAATGGGGTGGCTGCCACCNAATGCCCTCTGCCCCCGGGATGCCCCTTTGTGGGGTGGGGGGCAATGGGGTGGCTGCCACCACCGCCGCTGCTGAGGAAACTGAGGATTGAGCTCATGTCGTCTGCCAATGGCTCCCAGGATCTTTTACCCAACTACCCAGTGTGGACCTGCGTGTGAGGGGTCTGGTGACCCAGCTTGGTGTGTGAGGGATTCTGGTGACCCAGTTTGGCATGCGAGGATTCTGGTGACCCAGTCTGGCATGTGAGGGGTCTGTGACCCAGTCTGTACAATGGGGTTTGAAGGGTCTGTGAGCTCTGACAAACTTAGCGTAACTAAAATAATGAAACATTTTGGCTTTAGTTATGAATTGCCTGGCCATACAATTGGTGTAGTCACTTAGCAAGACAGTTCGCTATGGCCCTAGCGATACAATTGGCTACGTGGGCAGGATTCTGACAATGGCCCTAACCTGACACCATACACACCAAATGACTGAGACCAAACTTAACACTCTTAAAGGGATCAGTCTACCCTTTCTCGAGTTTCTCCTACAGCATGTAAAACAGGATGAAATCTTTAAGAACTTGATTATCTACTGATAGCAAAAGAAAACAAAAACAAGAAATCCCTAAGAGAAAAGATTAGAAATCTAAGAATCACAACTCTAATGAAGTACATTTTTTGGTCCTTTGCTACCTCCATTAAAATGGATCCTATTTCACTCCCCATCCGGAAGGCCTATAAAGAAAACAATGCTTTTTAAGTTTTTTTAAGGAAAAGATCTTTTTTATTTTTACTGAGGCCTCTTGATGGAGACGTATAAAAGCAGAAATGAATCCGTGCCATTTCTGACCTTAGTAAGCTGCATTTGCTCTTATTATTATCCTCTTTCCATGTAAATATATATTTATAAACTACAATGAAATTTCGCCGCTGCTGCTGAGGAAACTGAGGATTGAGCTCATGCCGTCTGCCAATGGCTCCCAGGATCTTTTACCCAACTACCCAGTGTGGACCTGCGTGTGAGGGGTCTGGTGACCCAGCTTGGCGTGTGAGGGATTCTGGTGACCCAGTTTGGCATGTGAGGAGTCTGGTGACCCAGTCTGGCATGTGAGGGGTCTGTGACCCAGTCTGTACAATGGAGTTTGAAGGATCTGTGAGCTCTGACAAACTTAGCGTAACTAAAATAATGAAACATTTTGGCTTTAGTTATGAATTGCCTGGCCATACAATTGGTGTAGTCACTTAGCAAGACAGTTCGCTATGGCCCTAGCGATACAATTGGCTACGTGGGCAGGATTCTGACAATGGCCCTAACCTGACACCATACACACCAAATGACTGAGACCAAACTTAACACTCTTAAAGGGATCAGTCTACCCTTTCTCGAGTTTCTCCTACAGCATGTAAAACAGGATGAAATCTTTAAAAACTTGATTATCTACTGATAGCAAAAGAAAACAAAAACAAGAAATCCCTAAGAGAAAAGATTAGAAATCTAAGAATCACAACTCTAATGAAGTACATTTTTTGGTCCTTTGCTACCTCCATTAAAATGGATCCTATTTCACTCCCCATCCGGAAGGCCTATAAAGAAAACAATGCTTTTTAAGTTTTTTTAAGGAAAAGATCTTTTTTATTTTTAGTTCTTGATCTTTTTTATTTTTACTGAGGCCTCTTGACGGAGACATATAAAAGCAGAAATGAACCCGTGCCATTTCTGACCTTAGTAAGCTGCGTTTGCTCTTATTATTATCCTCTTTCCATGTAAATATATATTTATAAACTACAATGAAATTTCAGGTTTTTTTTTTTTTTTTTTTCAGGGTTTTTTTTTTTTTTACATCAACCCAGTGTTGCATATGTGAATGCTTAAAAATTTATTTCACCTGTACCCTAGTGCTGGGAACGAGCTCCATTACCATATTTTCTATTATAAACAAGGGTACACTTTATAAACCTTCTTATATAATAGATTCCTAAAAGTATTCTTTCAAAACCATAAATAAAATCTATATTTTATATTAACACTTTACATTCAAGATACTATTACTAGCTTATATTCCTAAGAACACAGTTTGGAAGTACCTGTTTTTCCACACATTGGGAATAATGTGAATCACTGATAATCTGACTGACAAAAAATCATCTCTCATCATTTGTTTTCATTATAACTCACTTTTAATTCCTGCCTAGAATGCCATTCAATGGATGTGACAATCAATTTTCACTATTCCGTGTTAGTCAGTCTTCTTTTTTTTTTAAAATTTATCATTATACAATATAATTGATTTTCATGGGCCTTTACCAATTCCTCTCTTTCCCCTTCCCTTTCCCTGCTTCTTAATTTTAAGATTTTTTTCCTCTTCTCAGCAGGAACATTAATTTATCATCATACAATATAATTGATTTTCATGGGCCTTTACCAATTCCTCTCTTTTCCCCTTCCCTTTCCCTGCTTCTTAATTTTAAGATTTTTTTCCTCTTCTCAGCAGGAACAGAGATTTTGGTCATAAAGATCTTCAGGAGAAAACAGAAAATTCATTCATTTATTCATTCAACATATGTTAATTAAGCTATAATAAGCCTGTGAATAAATAAATGAAGACCTTGAGTCGCTTTAGGACCAGCCACCCTAGACACCTCCTTTACCTCCACAGCGATTCCCTTGCCTTCAGTCCTCACTGCTTTCTCTGAGCAGCACCCAGTGCCCAGGAAAGGCTGCCCTCATGCCATTCTGCAGGAATGGCTCTGAGTATGGCAACATAAAATCAGTGGTACAGACTTTTCTCTCTGCAAAGCCAATTGCTTCCTACAAGTATTAGAACCTGAATTCAGGCTTATTAGCACAGGCCTGTGAGTAATTGAGTCAACCAGGTGTTCCAACACTTGTGTTGCAGTGACTGAAACGATTTCCTTGTGGCCTGAAAAACCTGACTGCAGCCTCCTCAGGGACCCCGTTTACCTGCCAGGGAAGGAGTGATTGCGGTTCCCCAGGATCCATGGCATCCCTGGAGCACCAAGCAATACTGTCACCATTCATTTGGAGCCAGCAAAGACTGGGTGACAGCCCTGGAGGCCTTAGTTTACATGGACAAAGTATCCACAACCTAGGACCCATTAACTTAGCCACCACTTGGTTCTCAGCAGCAGCCTTCACATGTCAGTGATGAGATCA
Organism: Galeopterus variegatus; assembly: GCF_000696425.1. Classification (NCBI taxonomy): domain Eukaryota; kingdom Metazoa; phylum Chordata; class Mammalia; order Dermoptera; family Cynocephalidae; genus Galeopterus; species Galeopterus variegatus. Next base: position 65,783 of record NW_007731704.1, read on the forward strand.
GGGAGGGACCCATGGAGATAGTGCTGCTCCTCTAGGTACCTAATTTGCCACAGAGCCTCATAAGAGGAGGCATGCTTTTCTTCTGTTTTGTTATTAGGGCAATAACCACCAGAAAAACCTATTAATGAAGAAAAATGCCTTTGCTTGTGACTTAGTATATGTTTCTTTTTCTCCCAAAGGCTCGCACACTTGAAGTATCTTAACTAGCTCATCCTGGGCATATTTTACCTAGAGTAGTATAGTGGTTAAGAGGCTCAGCTCCAGTCAGATGGATCTGAGTTCTATCAGTTTCTAACTGTGTGACATTGAACAAATTACTTAACTTCCGTGAAGCCAGTGTTCTCATCATTAATGACAATACTAATAGCACTTCCTGTAAGGTTGTTAGGAATATTTAAACAAGATTTCATATATATAAAGTGCATAGCACAGAACCCAGCACCTAGTAAATGCTCAATAAATTATTATTATCAATAAATGAACTAATAAATATACATGTGCCTAGTACAGCTTAGGTGATTAATAAATGTTGCATATTTTTTGTAAACTGTGAGGCTCTACTCAAATGTAAGGTCTGGATATTCTTAGCACTTGCCTTGGAGGTGCTTCTCTCAGTTCAGTCATGGTCCAGTAAGAGAGGAGTCAGAAGGAAAATTAGGGCACACAGCAGATGGCCTTCCCCAGCATGTGACCTATTCAGCCTTGAAAATCAGCCCAGGCCCTGGTCAACTATTTTTCCTTTCAACCGCTATCCAATATTTTCCTCTCATTCTGTCTTCAGTAAAAGGTAGTCACTTTTCTTCCTTAAAACATAGGACACTCCAAGGAAAGCACTGGAAGGAGAAAGTTCAACTCTGGCCTTTGACCTTTCCCTTTCTCTAGAGTCATTCCTGTTCCTGCTGCCTGCATTTCACTCTGGTCCACAGGAACAGATTAGAACTCAAATCTGAATGTGGCCAAAGTCTCGTTTCTTCAGTTTCACTTCGGACATCTAAAAGAGGATGAACAGCTCAAGGAGAACCGGACTGAGATCTAGTGATTCTTGAACCCACCACAATGAAGTCATGTGTGTCAGAATGATGAAATCCCTCTGCTCCTTCTTCCTAATCATTTCTGTTTGTTGTTTTGGGACACTGTATATGCCAGGAAGTGAGCAGAGCTTTCAGCTGAAGGGTCCAGGGTGTAGCCAAGTGGGCCAAGGTTTATAAGGAGGCATTGCTAGGGGTAGCTAAGTAGATTGGGTTGTGTTAGATCATGATTTTGATCCTATTTGAATGTAACTTAAATTCAGCTGAAGGGTCCAGGGTGTAGCCAAGTGGGCCAAGGTTTATAAGGAGGCATTGCTAGGGTGAGCTAAGTAGATTGGGTTGTGTTAGATCATGATTTTGATCCTATTTGAATGTAACTTAAATTCTTGAAATTCTTTTCAGTGATGCAAATAATTTATGGTGCATTAGTCCTTTACTTCAGCAGCCCCAAAGCATGGTTTGTGAATCTGTGGGGGTCCTTAAGACTCTGGGGTTCCCTGAGGCCAAAACAATTGTCATAACAATACCAAGATGTTCTGGGGCCTTTTTCACTGGGTTGACATTTGCAATAATTGTACAAAAGCAGTTGTGGTTAAACTGTGTGAATCAAGACAGCGGTATCTACCTGTACTCTCTATGTGCCATTCTGTTCTTCAACAACACGTACCGGCAGTGGAGGAGAAAATGTCAGTTTCACTGAAAGATGCTTTTAATGAAGGTGTAAAAAGTACTAGTTTTATTAAATCTAGACCTTTGAGTACATGGAACGCCATTTTTGCTTGAAGGAATGACTGACAAACTATGGTTATTCAGACTTGGACATTAGGCAGACAATTTCTTAAAAACTAAACAAAATGGAGTCACTTTAAGGAAAACAACTCACAGTATTTGTTGCGAATCGTAAAATTTGAACTGTCAAATGAAAACTAGAAATTTTGAAAACTTGAATCCACCACCATGGGTGTGACAGCTTCCCAGTATGTCAAGACTTTTCTGATGAGATAGGTGGTGATACTAACATATACGACTTTTTGATGTTGCATAATTAAATCTGTGATCATTCAGAAAATTTGCATAAGTCAGTGAACCAACACTTCCCAAATGACCAAAGCATGATGATAAAAATGGTTTCAGATCCACTATTGTGGCAACCTTTAAGAAACTACCTTGCAACTAGTTTTGGTATAGACTAGTTTTATTAAATCTAGACCTTTGAGTACATGGAACGCCATTTTTACTTGAAGGAATGACTGACAAACTATGGTTATTCAGACTTGGACATTAGGCAGACAATTTCTTAAAAACTAAACAAAATGGAACTGTCACTTTAAGGAAAACAACTCACAGTATTTGTTGCGAATCATAAAATTTGAACTGTCAAATGAAAACTAGAAATTTTGAAAACTTGAATCCACCACCATGGGTGTGACACCTTCCCAGTATGTCAAGACTTTTCTGATGAGATAGGTGGTGATACTAACATATACGACTTTTTGATGTTGCATAATTAAATCTGTGATCATTCAGAAAATTTGCATAAGTCAGTGAACCAACACTTCCCAAATGACCAAAGCATGATGATAAAAATGGTTTCAGATCCACTATTGTGGCAACCTTTAAGAAACTACCTTGCAACTAGTTTTGGTATAGTTTCAAATAAGAATATTCAAATTACCCAAAAAGGCTATTAAAATACACCTTCCTTTTCCAACTGCACATCTGTGTGTGTCTGGATTTTCTTTATATAATTCAACCAAAACAACTTATCACAAGAGACTGATGTGGAAGCAGATGTGAGAATCCAGCTGTCTTCTATTAAGCCAGACATGAAAGACAATTGTAAAAATATACAACAAAGCCAAACGTGTTGCTAAATATAGCTAATTTTCATAAAAAATGCTATTTATGCTAAGGTGTAATGTTTTTATGATATATTTTTAATGCCAATAGCTTCTATTTCTCTTATTGTAGATTTTGAAACATGTAATTCACATAAACAAAAGCTCTTTGAGACTATCATTTTTAAGAGAGCGCAGGGGTCCTGAGACCAAAAAGTTTGAGATTTACTCCTCCTCTAGTCTAGCAAAACCTGAGATATTAAACAGCCATGACCTCCATTCATCTCTTCTTTGAACATTTACTGAGTTCTTATTATTTGCTAAACACTGCACTAGCCTAAGAAGAAAGAAACATGCAAATAATTACGAAGCAATATAATAAAGAACTGTGCTCTGGTGTAATCAGAGTACTGAGAGAGAAGGCAATGCAAACAAGGGGACACTCAGAGTCCTTTGTATAAATGGGAATTTAACAAGAAGATGAAATATGTTATTCTGAAATAGAGTCTGTGAAAACAGAGATGGGGGGCATAGCATTTTCAATTTCAGTAACTGCAAGTTGTTAAGTACAGCTGGAGCAAAATGTATACATAGAGAAAATGGGGGAATTCATTCAGGAAAAATGGATACAACAGAAGCCTTTAGTGTCCCCTGGCATACCCCTGCTGCCACAGCTGTGGTGGGCAGCTCTGTGCAAGCTCAGACTCATCCACAGCTGGCAGCCACCTACCTCAAACGAGTGCCACATCTGTTCTCTGCTTTCTGTCTCACAGCCTCCTCTGGCTCCTTTGGAGCCTGCTTGGATTGCCTGTAAGTTAGTGCCCATGGCTTACAGGAGCAGGCCACCTGTTGGTCAGGTCACCAATTCTATGTGAAATTCTGTATGCTTCTCAGATGTGTTGGTGAACACAAAGCCCCACTGCCCACAGTGACAACCTCGATAATGTACCCTTCTATTGGCTATTCTTCCCAGCTTGCCCCTCCCTCACTCTTACTTCCTGAGATCACCTCCCAAGAGAAACTGCCTGCACCCAAGTCATCGTCTCAGGCTCAGAGACAACCTAGAACTGCAGGTCTCCTATGTGTGGACACTGTGCAAGTGGCAGATCACCTCCCAAGAGAAACTGCCTGCACCCAAGTCATTGTCTCAGGCTCAGAGACAACCTAGAACTGCAGGTCTCCTATGTGTGGACACTGTGCAAGTGGCTGAGGATGTAATGCTGGACAAAGCCAGGTCACACCCAACAGCTGAACCTCTACCATGTTGGTGATGTGGAGCTATTGAGTGATTTTAGTCAAGAGTAACATAATCAGATTTTTTCATTTGCAATGTCTCATCCATTTCAATGACTATATATAATTTTTATATACAGAAAAATAACATTCAGGTACCCTCTAGCCACAGAAAGAAAGAGTATATTAGCAGTGCATTAGAAGACTCCTATATGCCTCTTTCTTGCATGACCTGATTTTAATTGTTAAAAGATCACTGTGGCAGCAGCATAACTAATGGATTAGAGGAGGATTGTTGGGGACAATAAACACCCACTCATAGTTCAAGTCTTGGCCTTAGCAGCACTTTTCTATAAAGTCATCCCTCATCCCCAGGTTGAATTCCCTCACTCCCTCCTTACTGTCCTTGATGAACTCTGCTTTTGTCATGACAATTAAAATCTTTTATGGCATTTACCTGGCTCTGCTTTTTTTAAAAATAAATTAGCTTTATCAAGATATAATTCATGTACCATACAATTCACCAATTTAAAGCATACAGTTCAGTGTTTTCTAGTATATTTATGGATATCTGCAACTATTACCACAATTTTAGAATATTTTCATCACATCAGAAAGAAACCCTAAATACTTTAGCTATTGCCCTCTTCAAAATACGTCCCTCCCCGTTCACACTCTCAGTCCCAAGTAACCACTAATGGACTATCTGTCTCTATTGGTTTCTCTATTCTGGATTTTCGTATAAATAGAATCACACAACATGTAGATTTTAGTGACTGGCTTCTCTCACTTAGTATAATGCTTTCAAGGTTCATCCAAGTTGTAGCATGTGTCAGTACTTCTTTCCTTTTAATGACTAAATATTATTTTATTGTATAGATCTACCACATTTTGTTTATCTGTTTATTCACTGGTGAACATTTGGGTTATTTCCACCTTTTGGCTATTATGAATACTTCTGTTATAAACATTCATTTATGTTTTTGTGTGGATATGTATTTAGTTCTCTTGGGTGTATTCCTAAAAGTGGAATTGTTAGATCATATGGTAACTCTGTATTTAACCATTTGAGGACTTTCCAGACTGTTTTCCAAAGTGGCTGCACCATTTTACATTCCCATCAGCTGTGTATAAGGGTTCCAAATTTTACCACATCCTTGTCAATGCTGTACTATCTGACTTCTTGAGTCTAGCCATCACAGTGGTATAAGACTGGCTTTTTAAGAAACAATGTGAACTTCTGGAAAACTGCAATCAAACTTTGTTTATTTTTACATTTCCAATGGTTAACACTGTGCCTTGGGCATGATAGGTACTTCATTTGTTTAGTGCTCATGTGAGAACAGAATAGAGGACAAAAGTAGAAAAGAAGAATGAAGGCCATTGTCATAGGAAAGTAAAAAAAATGCATATTTGAGAAATGTTGGGGAGACAGTAGGCTTTAGTGACTGGCAATGTTGTGGGTAATGGTGAGCACGGACTCAGTTTTGCTGTCATTCTCTGATTTTGTGACTGGATTAGACTCCCTCTAGACCACTCCAGCACAGATCCCATGGTTCTAAGAGTTCATGGAGACACCCACCTTTCTAATTTGGGGCAACCTAGTGTAAGATGTTCAGTTCTTTACTTTAGTTCTCTTATCTGCTCTGTTAATTCTTACAATTGTGAGGGCCGGCCCGTGGCTCACTCGGTAGAGTGCGGTGCTGATAACACCAAAGCCCCGGGTTCGGATCCTATATAGGGATGGCCGGTTCGCTCACTGGCTGAGCGTGGTGCTGATAAAACCAAGTCAAAGGTTAAGATCCCCTTACCGGTCATCTTTAAAAAAAAAAAAAAAAAAAAATTCTTACAGTTGTGGAACAATCATACAGGTTATTTGTAATACATTGTTCAATTTTGATTTTGCTATTTATATGGTCATGAAACATGGGTATATTTATCTCCATTTGAAAGCAAAGGAAACTGAAACTCAAAGACCTCACTCTGAAATAGTGGTAGAGCTAAGACTCTACTTAAGGTTTCCTGCCCTTCAGTAATGAAGTTCTCTCCCAGCATAGGGATGCCCTGATGACCTCTAAAGAGGGCTTTTCTAACTGTGTATGTAAACTCAAGGCCCTGTAATAAGAATTGGTTACAAAGTATTTCTAAAAAAGCTGAGGAAAGTCCCTCTTAAATTAAGTGCTGCCCTTAAATTAAGTAGCATTTTTTTCATTCCTATAATTTTGGCCTTTCTTAAAGAGAAGACTTTAATCTGTAATTTTATATTCGAGGAGGAAATCTGTGTGCTGGTTAAGTATGCGGTCTCTGCAGTAAGGCAGACACAAAGTGTATCTTGAGGATTTTCTCAATTGTAGAGTCAACATTTCTGAGGGCTATGCATATTTTGAAGAACTTCCAGAAAAGCGTCATTGGGATAGCAAGGCATGTGTAAATAATTTTGCATGAGGAATACATGAAAGAACTAATAATTATTACTCTGGGGGGGGGGACATTACTTTTTTGAAATAATAGAAAAGATCTATCATAACAGAGAATGGTTTGTAATGCTCTAAAAAGAACAAGGATAAACAAATAAGAAATGAGAGAGGCAGGATTTAATTATTGTAATAAAGCAGTCTCCAATAAAAACAATATTGGAAAATGGAATGGTTGGCCTATGATGTACTATGCTCCTCATCCATGGACATATCTAAGTAATCAGTATCCCTTGTCCCTACTAAGGATGCTATATCATGGGTTCTGCCTTCATGGCAATAAAGCTTCATTATTCAGAGATCTCTTCCAGACCTCAGAGTCTCTGACTTTAAGTACAGTGTATACTTTTGATAGTACAAACTGGGCTTTTATTCTGTTTTTCAATACAGTATTCTTGTAAGCTAGCTCTCTCTCCTGCCTTTCATCTATCTGTTAACTAAAAAATTAACACACACATTTGCAGTCACCTAGGCTTAGAAAGTGAGTTGCTGGGCCGACCCCCTGGCTCATTCGGGAGAGTGCAGCCCTGGGAGTGCAGTGGTGCTCCCGCCGCGGGTTCGGATCCTATATAGGGATGACTGGCGCGCTCACTGGCTGAGCGTGGTGCGGGCAACACAAGGCCAAGGGTTGCGATCCCCTTACTGGTCACAAAAAGAAAAAAAAAAGAAAAAGAAAGTGAGTTGCTTTTAACTCCTTCCCCACCTCCTGTTTCTCTTTTTTCCCCAAATGCAAGCGGTCACTATGTTCAATTAATTCTACCTCTGCAATGTCTGGTCTCTCCCCTCATTTACATTCTTAGTTCAGTCCTGTAAAGATAGTCTCCCTACTGATCACCAGACGACTGGGCTCTTTCCTTTGTTCTCCATCCTATTTGTCAGGTGAATGTACATATTAGTCTGTTTTGTGTTGCTATAACAGAAATACCTGAGGCTGGGTAATTTATAAAGAAAAGAGCTTTATTTGGCTTATGATTCTGGGACAGCTGCATCTGGCATGGGCCTCAGGCTGTTCCTACTCATGGTGGAAAATGGCAGGCAGCCGGTGGGTACAAGCAGATCACACAGTGAGAGGAAGCAAGAGAGAGGAAGTGCCAAGGTCCTATAAACAACCAGCTCTCACGGGAACCAATAGAGTGAGAACTCATTCATTACTCCCCCAACCTAGGGAGAGCACTAATTCATTCATGAGGGATCTGCCCCCATGACTCAAACAGTTTCCAACACTGCCACATTGGGAATCAAATTTACACACGAGTTTTGGTGGTGACAACACATCCAAGCTCTATCAATATATATGATTCCCCTACTAACTTTCCTATAATACTACCCTAATAAGTTCACTTTTTTATTTACAAATTTTCGTTGGCTCCATTGACTACCGAATGAAGTTCTGGTATTCCCACCCTTCAAACAACATTCGTGGCCAGTATCCCATTGGTTCCCACCAACTACTCATGTTTCAGGTTCTCTGGTTCCTTATCAGTCCACCACAGTTGCAGTTTCATGATGAAATAGTCTTACCTCTCACTGCTCTCTACTGATACCGTACCCACTCTTCAATGCCTAGGTTACATGGCAGTGCTTTAAAGTGCCCTCACTGCTTCCCTGATCTCCCAACTTGCTGGTATTTCTGTTGCCTCTGAAATCCTAGAATCCTATTTCTATTTCTACTACTAAGCCTTTCCTTGATAAATGTTATTTTTTCACTGTGGAATGCCTTTCTCTTGCTGGTTGTTCCTTGAAAAATGAGAAGGAGAGCTATGGCTTCACCATCCTGAGCATAGTGACCTCTTCCCAATAGTTGTTTAATAAATATTTAAGGAATTAATTACTGATTAAATAAGTGAACAAATATGCACGTGATTTTAACTACTAATGCCCTTTATACAAACCATGTGAGTGAGGAAGTGCAGTGTGGTGGGGACTCCTTACTCTCCTTGGGTAGCTCTGGCCATTACTTAACTGGCTATTTGGAAAATCCTTTGCTCATAAGAGAAATGGTGACAGATGTATGGTGATAATTCAGAACAAACTCATTGCTATACCTAGGGAAACAGTTCCAAGCATTTGTTTTGCTGAAAACTTGTCAGGAGTATAATCCTCTCATTTTAGAGAAAGGTCATCAAAGCTTGACAGGGTTCTTTATTGGACTGTGTTAATATATGTCCTAAGCACCAGCACTACCACAACAAAGAACAATCTAGTTACTTAAAAACTAGGAGGTCAAGAACTTTGAGTTCTCTTATAATGGGCTAGAGGTTAGTCAGTATCTTAAGCTGAGGGCCCTCTGTGAAAGGTGGACCCTCTAATGAAGCCACGAGGTCTTCCAGGGCCATTTCAGACCGTTGTACTTGTCTTTCCACAGAAACCCAAAGGTGGCTTAAGTAGTAACCCCTTTTTATTTTACCCTTGGTCTTTGTAGCACTTAGTGCTAACCAAAAAACTGTACTGATTCGGGATTGACACTAATACAAAGTAGCAAAATATGGAGGAAGAAACTTCTGCAGATCAATCTTTTTGTAGACACAGACTTGTGTTTGCACTCTAAGGAGCAGAGGAGAAATTGTCTCTAACGAAGAAAGTCATGCGTTTTCAAATTTGGAACTGTAACCATCCGAGTTCCTGATGATAACAAGATAATTTTGACCTCCAGATAAGGCCCAAATTTCCACCTCAGCCCACTCCTCGATTTAAAAATACATTAAGAGTTAATTTTATATAATATTCCCAGAGAAGCAAGAACTTCTAACAGTTGTCATTATTTCTATATTTAATCGTTAATATATAAGGATAATTGCAGAATCTTTGCTTACTTGTATCATAAATCAATATTTAAATCTCAGTGTAAACACTTTTACATTCAAATGTATTTCCCTGGAAATACATTAGTCATTTTTTTCTATTTATTCTCTTTTATAACATTGAAATTACAGCATAAATATTATGCTCTTTTGGGGGCATCCTTATTAGTGATATTAAAGAAAGAATTGTATCAAATTCTTCTGCGTACATTTTCTGAATCCATCGTTATCTACTGGACTGGCCACTAGATGGCATCAGCAGCTAAGCTGGTGAATAAAAAATCTTTTTGTTAAATTCTACACTGCCAACACCTGGCAGGGGTTGTCATTATCATGACGTGGAAGCTTTTATTTTCACGGAAAGCTGATAATTCGAAAGAGAACTTTGCTATCTGAATTTGTTGGAATTGTAGGAATACATTGTTAAACGAAATATCGCCTAATGTTCATATTCATTATATGTAGGTAGTCTCTATTTCTGTTAGGCAATTTGAAAAATGACTAACTGAATCACCAGCTATAAAAGCCTCTATATTCATTAAAAAATTAGTAGATACAACTGTCAAAGTAATTTAATCCAAAAAGCGCACTCGTGTATTGAATGTGTCAGGTAGCTCAGTCTTCTCCTTTCTTCTAAATTGATTCCTCAGTCCTGGAGACTATTTGAATGTTACCTCCTTTCCAGTCCTCTGCTTGATGGCAGGAAAGGAAGTGACATGTGGCAGGCTGCGCTGGCATGCAAATTTAGATGATGCACAAGATGCATGTACTGAGAACTTCTATTTTCATGCTACTTTTCTCACTGTGGACAAATGCAACAGTCTTAGGCTACAATTAGTTACTTCTAAAAATCTACGTAAGGCCAAATCTTTGCTTATTTATAAATGTTTTCTCATTTCCTCAAGAGTTCCTGTAATTGTCATCTAAGGTTTTCTGTCTTATCTTAGGGTACTGTGTCCGCAGGTGAGGTTAATCACCCTGCATCATTCATACCCAGAGACCACACTCAAAATTATTCCCAGCCAGTCTCCATCCTGAGGACTTTAATTCATTTAGACAGATATCCTCAGAAGGCTATGATCGGTCCTTTTCCTTTGCCTCTGCTTGAGCTCTTCCTCTACCTGGATACCTCATCTCTTCTCTCCACCAATGCAAACACCGCCATTTATTTAAGGACCACTTCATAAGACCTGTCCTGTCTCCCTCTATCTGGTATTTTCTTTTATCTTGATTCCCATAGGACTTAGATTCTGTATTAGAATACACAATCTATCACATTGGTCAAAAATTCAACGTGTATTTTTTGAGCACCTGCTATCTCCAGATGCCGTACTGAGTGAGGAAGACAGAGCAGTGAACAAGAGAGATGTAGCCCCTTCCTCACAGGGGTTAGGGTCTCTGGGAAAACAGACCTTTAAAAAAGAAATTTACACAAAGGTATGATAGGGGAAGTCGAAGCTGTTACTGCTAATCTAGCCTGAGAGGTTATAAAATGCCTCTTTGGGAAAATTATACTAAGCAGAGACTTGGAGGAAGAGTGGAAGGTCTTCTGATGACTGAGGATAGCAAAGAAAAGGAGAGTCCAGGGAGAGGAAACAGTACGTGGAGAGGTTCAGGGAAATACAGACGCAGCATATCATGTCATCAAGAAAAGATCGCAATGGATAAAGCATATTGAGTTTCTTAGGGGTGGCGGTAGGGGAGCGGGGGATGGACTGGAGCTACTCATCTGTTCCTATCCTTTCTTTTAGTGAGAAGGAAAAAAGAAAGGATAGGAACAGATGAGTAGCTCTGGCGGCACAAGTTGCCACAGCTGGGAACAAGGGAGCCGGTATTTGGACCCAGATGGTCTGGCTCCAGATTCTGCACTTGTAGCTACTGTACCCTGCAGTATTAGTTAGTTCAGCGCTGCCTGTCAACTCAGCAAGTACAGGTGCTTGTCACTTAGGCCTGACAGGACAAACACCAATGTTTCTATAGAGTAGGTAGTCCCTCTACTCAGCATCCACTGAGTTTTGTATTGAAATTTTACCCCAATTCTCAAACAGACTTTTGTTCCATTTCACTGAGGAAAACTGGCTTGTCATTCATTCACTTATTTATTCATTCAATAGGTAATTATTGGGAGCCTATAGGGATCAGACGGCCATCCTTAACAGATAAAGCCCCACCCTCCTATCGTTTTATAATACAGTGAGAGAAGCAGACATCAATCATAAAAATCTCTCAATTAAATTTAAAGTCACAATGTGATAATTGCTATGAAAAAAAAAGCATATTGTGCTCTCAAATCCTTTAACAAGATGATTGGAGTCAGTCTAAGGTTGAGGAAAGGCTTCATTGAAAAAGTGACTTTTGAGTTGACCAGTCACTGACAACCAAATTGATATTAAATAGTGAAAGAGAGGAGGGAAGAGAACCTCCTTGGCAGAGAGAAGAGTATTGCAAAGAGGCGACAGCAGCCGGACAGAAAGAAAGCCATTGTGGACACATGAAGAAGTGGGTATGGTCCAATATGAGGCTGAACTGCGAGGAGGCAGCCAGGACATTCAGGGGTTTGAGAGCTGGGTTAAAGAACTGAACGTTTATAAGGAGGGAGAAGGTAGGTGCTGGAGTCCACGATCAGATGTACATTTAAAAAGATCACTGTGTCTAAAGAGTGGTTTGGAAGGAGGCAGAGACTAGCTCGCATTAGGAGGCTCCAGCAAGTCCAGATTAGAGGATGCTAGTTTGAGCTAAGGAGGTAGAGGAAGAGAACAGATTTGCATTATGTTTTAGAGTTAATAAGAGATAGAAAACAACATAAATGAAAAGTATTTTGCACTATGTGGAGAGCTTTGAAGTAATGTTCATTTCATAACATATTAGTTTCCAGCTCAAAGCCAGGGAGATTTATATAAACCATTTCACTCTGATGACAGCAGGCATTTGCATTGGGTATTTTGTCTAACAGAGTTTACAGGTGCATTACAGAATGAGCTTCCGTTGGAATACAGCCATACCCTAGCATTCCCAATGAAATATAGATTTGTATGATATAAAACAGAACAGAAATGACTACAGCGGGCCGGCCTGGTGGCGCACTGCTACAGTGCGCTGCTTGGGAAGCGTGGCGGCGCTCCCGCCGAGGGTTCGGATCCCACGTGCAGACTGGCGGCTCACTGGCTGAGCGAGAAGTGGGGGCAACACCGAGGGTTGCGATCCCATTGCCGGTCCCGGTCCGGTACGGGCGCGACACTGAGGGTTGCGATCCGGGGCCGGACACAAAAAAAAAAAAAAAAAAAAAAAGAAATGACTACAGCAATTCTCAATTGATGAATTCTTTAGAGTTGAGGAAGAAAACCCAGTGAAGATCAAGGTTTGAGAATATTATCAATTGAACCAGAACTTTATACAATTTGTAGAGTAATTTAGCTACCAGGAGTTGATTAGTCTTGTATAACTCAAATGGGAAAATGGCCAATGTGGGGTGTAAAAGTGCATGATTTAGGACTAAAGAATCCTGAATATAAGGGTCATAGACTCAGTGCTGTCCAACAGAACTTTGCCAAGATGGAAATGTTCCATATTGGGCTTTCAATACAATCACCACCAACTACATGGAAGTACATGAAGTAACTTAAAGGTGCCCAGCATGACTGAGAAACTAAATTTAACATTTTTATTTTGATTAGTTTATATTTAAATTTAAATATTCGTACATGGTTAGTAGTAGTATATTGAGAACACACATCCAGACAAATACCAAGACAAGATAATACACAAACTCTCTTGGCTAAAAGTTTCACCAATAATACAAAAACTGCATGTGATATGCTTTGTTATTTGACATGTATAATTGTGTTTAAGTTAACTGTTGATAATTTTACCTGACTGCAAATTCCCATATTGCCATACCTAACATATTATAATTGTTTGGTAAATGTTAAATAGAATGAATACTAATAAATGAAATAATGCCATAAAACATCCATCATAGTGCTTGTCACATAGAGTTAAACAAATATTAGCTATTATTATTTATAATGTCCACGTCACTGTTGTAAAGTTGTGAATTAAAAGCTTGTTTTTAAAACAAGGGCTCTGAACTGGCCAGACCACCTCAATAAGCTCTCTGATGTAGCTCCACATGCTTTCCCTTGAAAAGCTCCAGGAAAACTCTCTTTCTCAGAGGTCCCAGTCTGATTTCCACTTTGCTGAAAACAGGTTTACTGAGAGAAGTGTCTTAATGCATGGTCTCTCTTTGTATTCTCTAATTTGAATTGAATGTTTCTCGAATGTATAAGCAGTACCCCTATAATTTTATGTACCAAAGGAAAATAAGAATGACAATGAGATAAAACTAGCTGCTAGCCTCTGTATTCAACCCATTTAGGATTACACGAGCACCAGTAATATGGTATTTGGCATATGAGGGAGCATTCTGAACAGTGGTCAGGAGGTACAGCTTAATACAGCTTTTATCTTCTAATCTTGTTGATTATTTTTCAAGTCACAAAATAAATTCCCAAACTTTCCCCATTGACTTTCTGTTATGTCAATGAAAAGGATTCCAAGATAGGATGCTGGGGGAACAGATGTTATCTTCTCCACTAGACTGTGCACAACAGACTGGACTTAAGTGAGGTTAGTTGGCAAATGACTAAGAAGAGACCATCATTTCCTGAGCATCTGCCTCTGAGCTGTGACCTATACTAGGAGCCAGAAGCTTGATACAGCTAGAGAAACTGAGGACTCATCATGTTGAGTTTGAGGAAGGTGCATGGAAATAGAAGGGAGACAGGTCACTTGAGAAAGATAAGGGACAGAAGCCAAATCACCCTCTTCCCTTGGTTTAACTCTGAGCATCCTAAGAGTGATGTACTGACATTTTGGACTGAATGATGCTTTGTTGCTGGGGGAGGGGGACTGTGCCATGCATCGTAGGACATTTAGTAGCATTCCTGTCCTCTATCCACTAAAGTTCATTAGCTGCATCTCTCCCCCCAATCACAACAATCAAAAATATTTCTAGACATCACAAAATATCTTCTAGGGGTAAAATCACCGCTTGTTGAAGATCACTGGTTGACTGAAGTGGCACTAGGCATGTAGATGACTTGTGGTTCACTTGCTGAGTGACACAAACTAATAAAGTAAGGGCAGTGATCAGGAGGATGCAGTTTTTTAAATCCTCACTTTTAATGAAAGAAAAATGAAGATTCAGGGGCATAGTGAACACCAAGCTGCAAAGGACATCTTGGAAACAGTTTATATCACAAGGGACTTCTTCTTACATAGAAAGTATAGAGGGAGAGCAGGACTATTCTTAGACCAGGGGCAGGACTGGAGCTTCTGAGGCGAGAGCCCAGCTGACTACTGAACCCCAAGTGTGTTTGTTGAGTCTACATAGTATAGTCCCATCGACCTGTTTTCTGGCTAATACGGTACAGTTTTCACAGAAGCAATTCCTCCAATTTCTTCTTCTGGGAGCACTGCCTGCTTGCTCTATTGTACTCTCCAGACTTGAGGTCACACAACAAAACTTCCCTTTATTGCTAGGTACCAATTCAGTTGATGGGTTCACCTCCACTTTTAAGGTTTATCTTACCAAGAAAAATAAATCCCTAGGTAATCTTTTTATTATATAGTGTCAATTACCACACAATATCATAACTATAATGGGTAACCATCCCCAAACTGGCATTATTTAGCTCAAGATAAAACACAGAAAGGTCAGCTCTCTAGGATCAAGTGAATGGGAGCCTGCCTGGAGGAAGGCAAATAGGTCAGGCAATTTGGGGATTCCCTTAACCCTCTCATTTTAGGAAGCTCTGTCTTCACAACAATGTTGGTTATTGAATGAAAATGAGTAGCATGGAGAAGAATACTAAAGAGACAGTAAACTATGATTATATGTGCTCCTAAGGAGGAATATCAAAGAAAAATTTTAAATTAAACAAATGAAAAGACTATTCTGAAAGCCCATATTAAACCTGTATTTATGGATTCTTAGGCATGTGATCAGGGAAAAATAAAGGTCCAGGAATGGTCTGGTATTTTAAAAGGTGTGATTAAAATATTATAATTTAATTTTAATCCGATGTCCTTTTAGAAAATCTTTTCCATTGCCTTCTCTAAACTTAGAACTCTTTAACATAAACAATTTTTGTTCTTGCTCCATTCGAGTTTAACCTCAGATCTCCAGGTCTCACTGGCCCAGGGAACACAATGAAGCCATTACTAAAGCAAAGATACAGTAACCTGCAGCCCCTTCTAGAACCCCCATTCCCTTAAATCCCTCCCGTCTGATTAAGGGGATCTCTTCTGTCTCACTGAAGCCATGCTGCTCTCTGCCTATGCTGTGTGGAATGTGCTGTCTCTCCTTCATTCCTAATATTGCTCCCCCACTGCTGTGTTGGTTGTCTTGAGCTCTAAGCTGCATTTCCTAGAACTTTTTATTTCTTTGACCCAAATTTTATTGGAAACTCTAATTCTACATTAAGAACCATGACCTCTATAGCTAGATTTAACAAATCAAAATACCAAACACCCAGTTAAATTTGAATTTCAGATAAGCCATGAATTTTTTTTTCAGTATGTTTGTCCCAAATACTTCAAGAGACCTATTCCACTGAAAAATTATTTTTTGTTTATCTGAAATTCAAATGTAACTGGGTATCCTGTATTTTCTCTGGCGACTCTAGCCTCAACACCTCAGCTGCACTCAAAATGGCTCTTGCCTCCATCCCCAATGAGTGTTCTCAATCTGCCTTTCTGAGGGAGTTCCTGCCCTCCAGGTGCCGTGTTAGTGGGCTGAGGCATAGCCTTTACTTTCAAACTGATTACAGGGTCTTTGTCCTTGGCAAACAGCTTTCAGCCTAAGTGCACCAGTCATCCTGCATCCTTCTTGCTGCCTTCTCGGATAGCTGCACCTCTGTTTTAATTCAATGAAACTAATGCTCTTAGTCTGGAATTTTTTGCTATATAAATAAATGTAAATTCTAAATAGAGCAGCAATGTTGTACCTAAAATTAATAACATCATAGGACTTAATTCATTATTTCAAAGTCCTAACTGGGAGTTTTTACCTAATTCAGATCTCAACATGTTGTTTTAAAATTCTCCCTTTGATCATAATAGTGGTTTAATAGCAAATAAATGTAAGATCTCCCAAAATTGTGCCCAGTGAATGACTCCATATTAGGAAAATAGCATAGGAGTAATGTGCAATTTTATGCAAATTTTCTATTGGCCAAATTAGCAATTGAAAGAAGAGAAATGCTTCATTCTGTAAATGTTAATATATTTGATTAATCTACACACTGATTCTTCTATTACACATGATAAAGTATGAGATGTCATAGTGGAAAGTTTGGGGGTCATGATAACAGATTGAGCACATACATCTAATTTTACTCTCTCTAAATATCTTTAACAACAAAGTTAAGAGATTTTTTAGAAAGACATAAACCCACAAAGATGAGGAAAGCAGAGAGAGCAATAAGAACAAAATATTGGGAGCTAAAAAATAGAAACACATTTGGTAACTGACTCGGTAGAGCCCAGACCAAGCAAATTTTTATCAGAGAATGCTCAAAAGTCTCTGTGATAATTTTCTGTATCAACTAGACTGGACTAAGGGATGCCCAGATAACTGGTATAGCACTATTTCTGGGTGTGTCTATGAGGTGTTTCTGGAAGAGATTAGCATTTTAATCAGTAGACTGAGTAAAGAAGATCCACCCTCATCATGTGGGTGGGCATCATTCAATTCATTGAGGGCCCAGATAGAACAAAAGGGTGGAGGAAAGACAAATTTGCCATCTCTTCTGAAGCTGAGATATCCATCTTCTCCTGCCCCTGGGCATCTGAGTTTCAGGTTCTTGAGTGAACCTGGAGAATCCCCACCCCAGATTCTCAGGCCTTAGGACTCAGACTGAATTTCACCACCAGCTTCCCTAAGTCTCCAGCCTGCAAATGGAAAATCTTGGGACTGTTCAGGCTCTGTAGTCACATGAGCCAATTCCTATAACAAATCTCCTCTTAAAATAACTGCATATATCCTGTTGGTTCTCTTTCTCTGAAGAACCCTAATATAATCTCTAAACCTGTCAGTTCCAGGTATCTAGAAATGATGAAAGGAGAGATTTAATAAGAAAGATTCAGTAAAAAGAACAGTTAGACTCCTGGAATCCCATCCGCACTTCAAGCCACTGGGAAATGGCCTGTCATCCTCTATGTGAGTGTAAGTTTGCAAGTTGATTTTATGGATACAGTAAAGGGTGGGTGGGAGCAGGTTTCTGTACTAGAGACTTTAGAGCGGGGTGCCCTACTGAAGGAAAGAAATTGACTCTGTGCATATTGCATATGAATGCTGAAGAACCCCAGCCTCAACCCTTTTCTTCTACTCTGTTCTCAGAATGCTGCCAGCCTTTCATCTACATAGGAGATTAAAAAACTCCTTATTAATGACCAGTGCAAGAAAAATACCTAAAGCTGTAACATCAGGAGGTTTCCCAAAAGCAACCTACACTGATCACACTGTAGTTAACCTCAAAGTCAACAGGTCTGTGTACTCAGAATATTTTAACATTTACTTGTACGTATTTGTGGGGAACAGAGTGTGTTGTTTCAGTACACGCATATACTACACAATGATTTGCTTGGGGTAGGTAGCATAGTTTTGTACCCATTAGTCTACTATTTTTCCTCTCTTTACCCTCCTCCCTTCCTAGGTTCTGGTAACAATTATTCTACTCTTTATTTCCATGAGAACCATTTTTTTTTAAGATTCCACATATGAGTGATATCACACAGCATTTGTCTTTCTGTGCCTGACTTATTTCACTTAACATGATGGTTTCCAATTCCATCCACGTTGCTGCAAATGATAGGATATCATTTCTTTTTATAACTGAATATTATTTCATTGTGTGTGTGTGTGTGTATATATATATAAAATAGGGTTTTTTTAAATCCATCTGTTGATAGGCATTTAGGTTAATTACATCTCTTGGCTATTATTAATAGTGCTGTAATGAACATGGGAGTGCAGGTGTTTCTCTGATATATTGATTTCATTTCTTTTGGGTATATACCCAGTAGTGGGATAGCTGGGTTGTAAGGTAGATCTATTTTTAGTTCTCTGAAGTACCTCCAAACTGTTTTCCACAACGGCATACCAATTTGTATTCCCACCAACAAGGTAGGAGGGTTTCCTTTTCTCCCCATCCTTGCCAGCATTTGTTATTTTCTGTCTTGTTGATAATAGCCATTGTAACTGAGGTGAGATGTTATCTCATTGTGGTTTTAATTTGCATTTCTCTGATAATTAGTGATGTTGAACATTTTTTCATGTGCCTGTTGGCTATTTTAATTCCCTGCTTCTGATAATGAGAAGGCCATCAAAGATAACCAGACATTTCTAGAAAGCCTGTACATGAAAGACAGAGAAAAAGACATACTCACTGAGGAAAAACAAACAAAATAAGAACAATCTGGAAGAAACAAATTATTTTAGGAGGAAAAAATTAAAACTCAATCATTATCTATACAAATATAAGTCTAGCCCGTAATGACAGAAAGCAGATCAGCAGTTCCGTGAGACCAGGAGTGGGGAGAGAAGTTGACTGGAACAAAGCACAGGGGAACTTTTTAAAGATGATGAAGTTCTATATCTTGATCATGGTGGTTGTTACACAAGGGTATACATTTCTGAAATCTCATTGAATAGTACACTTAAAATGGGTGCATTTTATTGTTATTGCACTTGCGAAACAAGAATAAGATGCCATATAAAAAGGAGGAGAGGGCCGGCCCGGTGGCGCACTGGATAGTGCGCCGCTTGGGAAGCGCGGCGGCGCTCCCACCCAAGGGTTCGGATCCCACATACAGACTGGTTCCCGCTCACTGGNGGGTTGCGATCCGTTGCCGGACACGGAAAAAGACAAAAAGACAAAAAAAAAAAAATAATAAAATAAAAAGGAGGAGAGATTCACGAAATAAAGAATGCTTTGAAGTGAAAAAGTCGAAATGAAAAAGATAAAGTTGATAAAAAGTCCCAGAATATAGAGTAACAAATAATGAAATAGAAAATAGAAGAGAGAAAATAAAACAATTAAAGAATCTTTCTAGGAATTCCAATATTCAAATAACAGGAATTTCAGAAAGAGAGGATATAGATAATAGAGAGGAAAAAATCAATAAAACAATTTGCAGAAACATTCTAGTCCTGAAAGGCATGAACTGACAGTTTGAAAGGAACTACCAAATGCCTAACACAATAACAATTGAGAAATTTGAATAAAATTTGACCTACATCAAAGACCATTACTGTGAAATTTCAAAATGGTAGAGGGAAAGAAAGTTCTATAAGTTTCAAGAAAGAAAAATACATGATCAAAAGCAAAGAATCTGAGATAAAAATTACTTTAGATTTCTCCACAGCATGGAAAGCAACAAACAAACAAACAAACAAATAAACAAAAACAATGAAACAATACCTTCAAAATTTTGTAGGAACTTTATTTCCAACCTAGATTCTATACCCAGCCCAACAATCAGGAATGAAGGTATACTATGGACATGTTCAAACATGCAAGATTAGATTAAAAACTCCTGCCAACAAATTCCCAAGTCACTATTGGAGAATATGTGTCTCTAAATAAGAGAGAAATCAGTCCAAAGGAATACAAGGGAATGCATAGAACAGGATATCCAACACAGGACTTTGTGGAAAAATAATTCCCAGGAGAATAGAGAAGAGAGAACCCAGGATCCCAGGTATGCATCAGATAGAGAGGGCCAGACAGTATCCACAACAGAGCAGTGTGAGCATCTCCATTACGGGGTACCCCTGTGCTCTCTTCTTAAGCTGAGGACAGAATGCCTAGTGAGCCTGGCCAAGATTCTCATCTATGCTGGGCTTTCTTTGACCATGTGCTTATGAAGTTTTGGTTCTTCCCTACTTGACTTACCACCCTACCTGCTGGACCCTCACATCACTGCAAAGAAATTTGATTTAAACTTCTCCTAAGAGATAAGCCCAGATGGGCTTAGAAACAGAAAATACAGAGCAGCTTGTTCTCCCTGACCAGATTCTGTATCTAAAACCTGGCCCACACTTCGGCCCTGCCTTCCACTGTGGTGAGCCCTGTGTTTCCTAGGGCTCAGTTGTGACCCTGACCACCGACTTCCTCAGAATGGCTTCTTGTAGATTGTTGGAGAAACTGAAACCAGACTCATAGTCTTAGGACAGTTTCTCTTTTTCTGGAAGCTTCTTTCTGATGGTGGCAATATTACCTTTTTCTTACACAGCTAGGTTTGAGCTTGCTATTCACTATTTCAAAACTAAACAGTTTGCTGGTTAAGGATACATGTATAAGTAGTAGAACTATGAAGACAGATAGGGGATGATTAACACAAAGGCAGGATGGTGGCTACCTGTGAAGGACAGAGAGGACAATGGTATCTATGAGAGAGAGACAGAAGGTTTCTAAGGTGCCAGTGGTGCTCTATTTATTACTTACACAGTAGTTTATATATTATTTAAGTTGTGCATGCACACTACTGTTTATATGGTAAATTTCACAATTAACCACCAATCCTATGGTAAATGTATTATTCTTTGAAAACTGAGATGTTAAACTCTCACTCTCATCTTTTCAGATCTCTATAGGGTTCTACAGCTGCCTAAACCTTGACTAGCAGAATCTCTACAAATCTTGTTTTAGACATTTTGTCCTCAAATATATTGACTTGCAACATTTTAAAATCATTAGAGATTTATGACTGATTTAAAATGATAAATATTCAAAAATAATTTTACTTCTATTCAGAGGCTGTCAGGTATTTTGTGACTATAAACAAACAATGTAGTAATTTTATTTTAATTGATCAAGTACTTTACATTTCAGATGGTAAAACCTCCATTTGTAACTTGCAATCACTTTTTTTTCCCAGAAAATCTTTATTGATTGACCTAGAAATCTCTCAAATATCTCAATATTTCTACTTCCTTAAACAGTGGGAACTGAAAGAGAAGAGACTTCAAGGCCATGGGAGAACCTTGATTAAACTGATAACAAGTGAAATAAGAGAGAGACATGAGACATTATGAAATGATTAGATTGAGTATCAAAGGACTAATGTAGCCTGTAGAGCTGTGAGAAAATGGAGTTCCACATCCTTGATGAGAAAATCAGAATTTATTGGTCTGGTTGCTGGATTCATTCAAATGCCATACTTGTTAAATTTAGAAAATATTTCTCATAGGATTTCAAGAATGTTCCAAGGCCAGGGACTATAAATATTTTTCAAATTCCTACTTTGATTAAAATGCTTTACCACCCTACCCAAAGAAATAAGCTCCTTATGAGAGAAAGTATCTAATAACCTGCTATTTCTATTTCCCAATCTGGGGGACAGAAAGCTAAGGACAGCATACAATGGGAACGATCTAATCTAACGTAGGTGTTCTTTGTGGACTTCTTGCTTAAAGAGACATTGTTAAGAAGATATTAAATAATAAAATTACTTGAAAGCGCATCTTAAGTCTTTTGCAGGATTGCATCAGGAAGACGAAAAGTATTTAACTCTAGGTGAATGTTAAAATTGAATATGACTTAGAATTCTAGCAGTGTAAGCTCTTACTCAATTTTGACTTGTACTTAGGAGGACCAAGTGCCTAAGTACCCTCCTTGTAACCAAATTAGAAAATACTTCCTCAGTTAGGCTAGAACCAAAGACTTATTTTGAAAAGAGAATAAAAAGAAAACAAAACAAAAAACAAAATAAAACTATAGAGCTAATTTTCTTTCCACAATACATACTGACATCGGGCAAACTAAAATTAGCTACAGCTAATTTTCAAGCAGGGGAGAAGTGCTTTTATGTGTCTCCAGACAATTTGTTTTCATGCTTCTCTGTGTGAGCTCTTCCCAAATTTTAAGTTGCCATTGTGTCAGAACTTTCAGAGTCAAAGAAATGGCTATCTCAACAATAGCATACATGTGGGCTACAATTTTCTCACAAAAGTGTCAATACTTTGGTCCATTTTCTGGACCTGATTGTAAAATTCAGCTTCTGGTTGAATATATTTAATTGCAAAGGAAAAGAGTCTGTTGCAATATTTATTCAATAGTCCTTCACTAAGATTTTTTTTTCTTTCTATGATATACTATGCTCATTTTGTTCTAAAAACCTAGATAATATCTTTTGTTGCTAGTCTTAATACTAAGAACTCTGTTGGTAACAGTGCTTTTTCCCTTTAGGAATGTTTACTTAAGGTACACAAAAGGATATAAAAATTAATATGATGAACACAAATGTACCTTCCTCCTGGCTTAAATAAAAAGCATAGTCAATAGAGTGTGTTACTGCCATTTCTGGACCACCTCCCCTTCCCTTCTCCCCCAGAGATAATCACTCTCCAGAATTGCTTAATGTCATATCCATGCATTCATTTATACTTTCACTACTTATGGATGTATTAATAAACAATGTAATATAGTTTCACAAGGTTCTAACATTCATATAAATACTGCATGTGCTCTTTTGCAACTTGTGTTTTCATTCATTATGTTTTTGAGATTCATGAGTGTTGATAAGTATAGTTATATTTTACATATTTTCAATATTATATGAATATTCCACAATTTATTTATCCATGTTTCTGTTGATGGACATTTAGGTTGTTTCTAACTTTTTTCTCATGCCATGTTAGGGAATCNCAGAGTCAAAGAAATGGCTATCTCAACAATAGCATACATGTGGGCTACAATTTTCTCACAAAAGTGTCAATACTTTGGTCCATTTTCTGGACCTGATTGTAAAATTCAGCTTCTGGTTGAATATATTTAATTGCAAAGGAGAAGAGTCTGTTGCAATATTTATTCAATAGTCCTTCACTAAGACTTTTTTTTTCTTTCTATGATATACTATGCTCATTTTGTTCTAAAAACCTAGATAATATCTTTTGTTGCTAGTCTTAATACTAAGAACTCTGTCGGTAACAGTGCTTTTTCCCTTTAGGAATGTTTACTTAAGGTATACAAAAGGATATAAAAATTAATATGATGAACACAAACGTACCTTCCTCCTGGCTTAAATAAAAAGCATAGTCAATAGAGTGTGTTACTGCCCTTTCTGGACCACCTCCCCTTCTCTTCTCTCCCCAGAGATAATCACTCTCCAGAATTGCTTAATGTCATATCCATGCATTCATTTATACTTTCACTACTTATGGATGTATTAATAAACAATGTAATATAGTTTCACAAAGTTCTAACATTCATATAAATACTGCATGTGCTCTTTTGCAACTTGTGTTTTCATGCATTACGTTTTTGAGATTCATGAGTGTTGATAAGTATAGTTATATTTTACATATTTTCAATATTATATGAATATTCCACAATTTATTTATCCAAGTTTCTGTTGATGGACATTTAGGTTGTTTCTAACTTTTTTCTCATGCCATGTTAGGGAATCAGACATACTCCTAAAACTGGTCACAGGTATGTGCACCTTCACCATTATTAGAAATTGACAAAGGGTTCTCTGCAGTAGCTGCAACAATTTATATTTCCTAGATTGTGGATTAAAAGTTCTTTCTCAACATCCTTAACAACATTTTTTTCTGTAAGTCTTTGCAAGTTTCACCAATCTGATGGGTAAGCAATGTATTTCATTGTGCATATAATGATTTTCAAACGTGTAGATTGTTTTGTGTGAAGACCTTCAAGTGACGGTAATTTTGGAATATTTGTAGTTCACCACACATTTTCTCTAGCCATGAGTTATCAATATTTCTCTGGCCCAGCTAAAGGTTTACCCCTAAAAAACCAAACAGTGTTAGATAACATTCCTAAGTCCCTAATCTCAACCTTTAGAAGAGTGATAGGAGGTGGACGGTATGGTCTACCCAGAACACTCAAGGTAATGTCAGACTACTAGGCAATGTGTGCCAGGTATACTCGAAATGCTGTTATTGCTTACTCTCCACCTACATGGGCAAATCACCTGCCCATTCCTAGCAAGGGCTACAAGGATGCAGACACATGCTAGAATATGAAATCAGAGCTTGTCTTGAGAGATGGAAAAACTAGAAATAAATAGGACTTTTGATAATTGCTGCAACTGTGGCAACTTTAAATATGACTGTAGCTTTCATATTAAATGGGATTAGACGTGTAGAAATGTCATCTAGTTAGTCTGAGCATACATTGATTCAATAAATATTTTAGAAGAAAGAAAACTAGAAATAAATAGGACTTTTGATAATTGCTGCAACTGTGGCAACTTTAAATATGACTGTAGCTTTCATATTAAATGGGATTAGACATGTAGAAATGTCATCTAGTTAGTCTGAGCATACATTGATTCAATAAATATTTTAGAAGAAAGTACCTATGAGCTATTGGTGTTGTTCTCACCTGAATGGGGGAGAGAGGTATACAAGTGAATAATTACAATGCCACAAATCTTTACAAAGGAGATAATGTGTTTTTAAAAATCCCAGATAGTCGAGGAAATGGAGAAGTAAGTTCCTGACTGATTCATAAAAGGATTTCATCCCTGCTCAGGTCGAAGATGAAGAAAAGTCAAGAACAAAATAAAAGCTAACTTTGTTCATCAGTTCTAATATTTTGTATCCATTTAGATGTCTGAGTTTAAATTCCATTTCTACTATTTGGATTTCATCCCTGCTCAGGTCGAAGATGAAGAAAAGTCAAGAACAAAATAAAAGCTAACTTTGTCCATCAGTTCTAATATTTTGTATCCATTTAGATGTCTGAGTTTAAATTCCATTTCTACTATTTACTAGATATATGACCCTGTACAAGTTAAGTATACTCTCCAAGGCTCAGTTTCCTAATCAATAAAGTAGGAAAAAAAATAAAATTATGTACCTTTTAAAGTTGTTGTCATGAATAAATATATTAATATGGGCAAAGTGCTTAAAGAATTCACTGGCACTCAACACTCAATAAATATTAGTTATAAAATTATGTACCTTTTAAAGTTGTTGTCATGAATAAATGTATTAATATGGGCAAAGTGCTTAAAGAATTCACTGGCACTCAACACTCAATAAATATTAGTTATTCTAGGGCCACTCAGAAACATAGTTCGGAGCTGAATGAAGTTCCCCTTCATCCCAAATGTGATGACTTAACTCTATATTTCCTAATGTCCCCTAAATAACATAGAAACAAATTATCACATGCAAAATCATGGGTTTCAGTCACTTTCATACTATATGGATTTCTGGATCTATTCAAGATTTTGACTTCAGCTGCATATTTGAATCAGATCTCAAGCCACATTAAACTTCTAATTTTGTTCCTTTTATAGGATGTCAGAACATTTGTCCACTGTGCATCATTGACGCTTTAATCTCTGCTCTACTTTCTGAGTCTTTTATATCTCGTTCTGCCTCTGGGAATGGCGTTTTTTCTCTTTCCCCTTAGATATCATTGTTGAAACTCTGTGTCTAACTGTTCTAAAAACTTAATATCTTCACACAGGCTTCTTTGCCATTATTGAGGGGATGGAGGAGATAAATATAGAATCTCTATTTCTTTTCACGTGGAAGTCTTGAGAGTCTCAACCTTGTGGCAGTTGCCAGCAGTAGGCTTTTTGCATTCTTTGTGCTTTTATCAAACCCAGACCAGGCTGACATGTCAGTAAAATAGCCACTGGCAGAGCTCCTGTGCAAGCTTTCTGTAAGCCTCCCTGCCCTCTCCCCTTCCCAGACATAGCATTGCCCAACCTGAGTGTGATACTGGGTGAGAGAAAAGAAAGGAAGAATCATCTCAATTGTGAAAAAGGAAGAAGAAGGCTAAGAAAGAAGGTGTGGGGAAAAAGGGAGATGAAGTGAGAGGGGAGCAAGAAATCAGCATTTATTTAGGTTTTATTATACTCCTGGCACAGGGCTACATGCTTTATGTGTATGATCTCATTTCACTCTCAGACTATATAGGAGGTTCTATTATTCCCATTTAATAGATAATGCAATTCAGAGTCAGAGATGTCAAGTAAACCATTCAAGCTCATGCCGATAATGAGGAAGTAAGCCCAGATTTTCCAGTTCAAACACCCCTATTCTTTCCATGTTCTACAAAGAGAAAGAATCCGTGCGTGTGGATGTGTGTGTTTGGGAGGAGCTGAGCTGTGGTGGGAAGACTCCCTCAGCAAGTACTTAGCAAGCCCTCTTTAGAAAGTAAATGGGTATTTTGGAAGTGTGGGAAGGTAACTCACACACAGATATTTTGTAATATTATTTCCCAGTTATTGGCAGGAACATTTCATAAAAATTTAGATCCCAAAGTATTTGTTTTAACGTAATAAATCAATAATAATAGATATTTATTCTCATTTCATATTTAAGTACAAGCAAAAGAGAGACTGAGAAATATCTATACCCACTAATTCACTGTCAATCTCCGGATGTAGTGAGTGTTCATCGAGTGCCTGTTCTGTGTGTAGAAGCGCGCCAGGCGCTCTGTAGGTACCCACGGCTCCAATATGTGTGAGAACCAGAATCCGTTTTATTAGCCCTATTTTCTGTAGTTCTGAAAATAAAGTCAACTACGTAGTCTGAGACGTGCAGCACTAAAGAAATGACACTTGATCAAGGTATTAATGGAATGGCATGATATAGATTGGCAGAGGAAACAGAAAAAGGCATTCCAGGTAGACAGAGGAAAAACAAACTAACAAACAATACCAAGGTCAGTGGGAAATGCTTGAAGAGGCTAGTTAGGAGTCACTTGGGAAGGATGGCTAAGTGTTGTAATTTATGTTTAAAAATGTACCACATTCCAGACACAGCAATGTGTACTATTATTCTCTGAATGTGACTTTTTGATGGTGAATCTAGTATATGCAATTTTTAATTTGCTTTGTATGGAAAAAGCACTGCTCTGGGAAAAGGTTAGCGAGTTATGGATCAAACTGTGAGCTCCTGTGGACAGACTGATCACTGGATAATCAATTATAAATGAAAGAATGTGATTATTGGCAGACAGTGGTGGAGGTGTTTATTTTGCTACTGACCGATGACTCCGTGGTGAAAATAAATGAAGAGTCTGAATACTTACTCCCTAAATGTCTTCTTTTCACTCCATTCCAATTTCTTATGACTTAAAACTGATCCTTAAAAGAGCAAAGGAAATCTATGCCTATGTCTTAAAGGCATCCTTCTACTACTCATTAATATTCTTTTGGGAGAAATATTCAGAGAAGCTTCTAAACATAATTATGCTCCAGGAAAACTCAATTATATTTTTGAGAAAAATCTTATGAAGATTACTTTCCATATCAAACATTACATTCAACACATAATCAGAACTAAAGGTGATATCTTACCTCACAAACATGGAAGCCAAGATGCAAGGACAGTTATGAACATGCTACTTGGTTTGTCTCTTGGCAAGTAGAGGTTGGTGTGTAGCCTGGACACAAGCCAATGGGAAACTCCAAGTTGGCATGATACAGGGAGGGGAAAGAAAGTGGATTTTGCATCAGAAGATGTGAGCTCCAGTTCCACTGTGCCACTGTCCTGTCCCTAGGCTTCTTACCACTTCTTTGAATCACATTTCCTACTTGGCAAAATGGGAGAATGATACTTCCCAGCACAGTTATGAGGCTTATAAGTCCTACGTGTGAAAATACTGTGAAAACGATTAAGTGCTAGACAGTTGAAGTTTAATTTTATTGTAATTAAAGGGGACTCAAGTGAACTCTACCCAAATTAGCACTTAAAACAACCCCGATAACTATAGAATTTCTAGCATCTTCATCCTGTGTCTGATGGCCATACTGCAGAGGGCTAAGAACGAAAAGCAGCAGGGTTGATAACTTTTAATGGATTTTACTACTTTGTAGAGTTTTAAAACTATACATGTTAGAGAACACCGCTTATTGATTATTGTATTATATCATTATTAATTTACTTATTAAATATACTTTAGTTATTAGTACAAATTACTATTATTTTTTTCTCAGTGGCTGGCTGGTACGGGGATCCGAACCCTTGTCCTTGTTGTTATAACACTGCACTCTAACCAACTGAGCTAACTGGCCAGCCCTGAGTTATTTTTAGTCTGAGAGTTAATGTCATTCTCAACCTACATTGTTTAGACACTAGGAGAAAGATAAAGTGTCACACAAGCACCAATATGAGTTGTCAGGCAGTAACAGGTAAGAATACACATTTATCAGTCTTGTGGAAGCTGGTTTCCTAGTTATTGAATTAATTACCATGTATCATTGAGTTAAACAGGTAAATTGGTTTGAATCACATTCTCCTTCAGTATTCTCATAGCTTAATGGAAGTAGCAAAATGAATAGCAGGAAATATTATTAAAAAATGATAAAATATTCTTTGGCTGTGGGTTAATGTTGTTGCTATTGCATGTGAGAGGATAATGATGAACTCACATACAGTAAACCTTGAACAGCTTCAATTTTATTCTGAAGAATTCATAGCTCCTTTTTAGTCCAGGTATGGCACGTTGTGTTAACCAACTCTGAGCAATTTCTGAAAATTTTAAATAAAATACAGCTGTTTCAATAAGAAATCATTATGTTCTAGCCCTTTAAAACAAAGGCTAATACAACTTTCTCCCGAAGCTAGAAGCACATTAGGAAAGTTTGCTATATATAGATATTTTATTATGCATTAAATTGTATAGCATTTATTCTGCACCTTATAATTAAGTGTAAATCAAATGCTAAAGAATGATATATTCTATTTCAACAAGACCCAATTAATCTTAAATCTGCGGATTATAGTCTGATTTATTAAGAATATATTCCCACTGCATTAAATAAATGCATTGTTAAAGAATGCCTCCCCAGATAGATAAAAAATCATTTATTAAATTTCATGCACATCTATCTAAATGGAAGTTAATGCACTTGGAGTCAGTGTCAAATTTCCTACCCGTTCTCAGCCTTCGTGAGTGATATGTATGTCTCTTTGTGTCCCATCTGAGTGTACTTCAATTTTTCTTACTATTTTTTCAGTGTAGCTTGGATGCTATCAATGCACCCCAGTTACTGTGTCCTGAAGTATAGGTCCAGCAGCAAGCAGCCTGTAACCAATTTACCTCTCAAGGCAATTGGTCAGAGAGAAGGGAAGAAATCATGGCTTCTATATTTGATAGTGCCCCTGCTTGTCCAGAAAGCACCATGAAGTATATATGTTATACTTTCAGGCTATTAACTATTTCTCTATTACTAAATATAGATAGTACATATTCAACATATATTTCTCTACTACATATAGAGGTGTTTATATTTTTTTGAGTGCCTTAATCTTTTTCTCACTGATACACATTATTAATTATCAAATTAGCGATGGAGAGAACAGAATTGCATGGTAGAATTGTAAGAATCTGGATTCCTTTCAGTGCTTTTTTTCCACCCCCCTCTACCACAGGCAGAGAGATGGAAAACTGAATTAGAGCTTTGTAGTTTCTCACAGTCCTTGGCTGAAGGCAAACTGACTATACTAGATTCTCCATATTCTCATGAAACCAGCTTCTTACTTCAACATTTGTGGTAGCTACGGAAGGCTCAGGTATCCTTATGAAGTGTCCTTTCTCACTTTCATGAAGTAGAAACTGACTTGACTGGGGAGTCATGCACTGGATAAAAGTTCCTTGCCATCTTTGATCTTAGAGTCTCTTATTTGACTGAGATTACTATGCTGTCTTAACCTAGGTTGCCTTCAGGAAACACTGAGTAAAGACAGGGCTTTTGTAGTCAAGCATTTATTTTGGGAGTAATTTCAAGGAACTAGAGTGGGGGTGTGGGTGAGTAGGGAAAATCCAAGTGTGCATTGGTGAGTTGGTCATGCAGTGGGCTTGACCCTGCTGGAACCCTGTGAGGAGCTGGGCAGAAAGTGTCTCAGTATTATCCATCTAGAGAATGAAGCTACAAGACATGTGCTGCACCTGTTCTCCTAGGCATCCCAAGAAACTATTCATAAAATACCCTTGAATACCTTGAGACAGCTGATGGCCCCAGAATCTAGCCTTAGATCAATATTCCCATCTCCCTTGTTGGGAAAATAGAATAATTTAATCAGGCCCCCTTACCTTAGGTCAGGTTGGGGGTGGTGAAGCACATTCTTTGTAAGCAAATTGTGTGTGTGGGGGGGGTTAGTGCACATGCGCAGCACCATGGCTTGGCTGGCATCTGACTTGGGCATCTGCTCTACACCCAACTATTCTCTCCAACCTATAGTTTCCAAGGACCTTTTGGCTGGTTACCTAGCTCATGGACCTGTGTGTGAAGGGTCTGGGTACCCAGCCTGGCATGTGAAGGGTTTGTGACCCAATTTGGACAACAGGCTTGAGGGGTCTGTGAGCTCCAGACCAAATATTGGCCCAGTCAGCAGGATTACTGACAGGTAAAAGAGCTCGACATCCCTACATATGAAATGAAAATGAAGAGCTTTTCTTAGCAGTTTAGTGTACATATGCTACATGATACTGTATTTCTGTTGCTATTAACATTACTGTTATTATCAGAATTAATTGAATTCTGGAATATATCTTGGGTATATAATTCCACTCTTTCATTTTTCAACTGAGAATACAGGGGCTCAAAAAGGTGAGGTAAATGCCAAAATCACACAGCAATTCAGAGAAAGAGCCTATTTTATTCTAGAAGATTTCTTGACTCTTTGTCTAAGCACCATCTGCCTTACTTCACCGCCTTCAAAAAATGCAAAAAGCATCTGAACCCAGTTTCTATTTTAGTCACATTAGGTTCCTGAGGTCCAGTATCCTTAGGAATGATGTAGTCAGCCAGTACATACAAGTGCCTGTGTTTGCAAAAAGTCTTATTTTGGTAAACGTTACTATTCACCAAAATTTATTATCTTCAATTTCCAGATACATGGAAAATTCCAATTCTCTACATGGCCATGTAACCAATTCTAGCCAAAAAGTTGTGAATGAAATTGAACCTATCACCTCTGGGTCAAAACATTTGCCTGTAGTTGAATCTCTAGCCTTGTCTTTTCCTAACATATTTTTGAAGATCATGTATTTGAAATTATGGCATCTGTAGATAGTGAAGCATCACTCAGGTAGGCTTCTAGAAATTCCAGTATGAACAGAGTCCCTCTTCCAGCGTATTCTGGGCATGTAGTATGAGCAAGATACCAACCTTTGTTGTTTTAAACCAGTGAGATTTGGGGGTGGCTCATTATCATGGCATAAGCCCATTCTAACTAATACATTTTGGGAACGAGGTAATTATTCTACACTTCTAGAATCACCTTCATCTTTTGTTGATTGTTGATCCTTGATCCCATTCTTATAAAATCTGGGATTTTTTTTTCACATGACGGTAAATAAATCTCTGTTAAATTTCCTAGCAACTGACTTAGATATTAACAACAATTTGCCTTTCTGTGGCTGCCCTGAGAGTACAACTCACAGACCTCCACCTACAGGGCATGTAATTAACCAAGGGCCCCAGCTCCTGGGCTCTAAAATCCATCACTGTATTTGTTCAGAGGCCATGTTTCCCCTGTATTGCCCCAAACTCTGACTACCTGTGTGAGAGTACAACTCACAGACCTCCACCTACAGGGCATGTAATTAACCAAGGGCCCCAGCTCCTGGGCTCTAAAATTCATCACTGTATTTGTTCAGAGGCCATGTTTCCCCTGTATTGCCCCAAACTCTGACTACCTGTGGTAGAGAGCCAACACGTTTTTGGAAGACCTCTGACAGCCAACTTTGGCTCAAGGACTTGCAGCTGACCTTGCCAAACCTTCCTTAGACTGCATGTTAATCTAAGACCTTCGCCCCCCCCCTTTCCTGCCTCTCTCTTTCATTGGGGATCAGACCCGTATCGAAGTCTGACAGCTCTCCCAGTTTTCTCAACTCCCTGCCTATTTTCTCTCACACAGGTGTTTTATTAGGTATTTTCCCTAATAAAGTGAATGCACATTTAACTCCATCTTGGCATTTGCTTCTTGGAGGACCCAGACATACCTACCTTCCATGTTGCCCCTAAGACTTGCCCAGTGCCAAATTCACTATCTTAGAAATATTAATTTCCTTTAGATGATAGCCAAAAAGTTCAGAGCTAGGAAGATGTTTGGAGAGCTGAAACTGAATTTCTGAGGGTGGGACCTGAAAATCTAAATTTATAAACTAGGTTTCCTAGTAATTCTTATTATATATTATGGAAAGTAACTAATCAAGTTCACACGCACACAAAACCCTCAAATCTGCTGAAAAAAGAGAAAGTAATCCAAATTATTCAATCAACTAAAGTCAAAGTTCAGCCTAAAACATAGGTCTTCAGATTTCAATGTGAGCACATTAACTATTTACCTGGTGTGCCATATTATACCAACTGCATTCCAAAGCTGGAGAAATCCCCATCTTCAGAGCCTTTGATGAGTTAAGTAATCAGAACTTGTAGAAGAAATGTTTGACCCCCTTGGTACACATGACATCTGTCATT
Source organism: Galeopterus variegatus (assembly GCF_000696425.1). NCBI lineage: Eukaryota > Metazoa > Chordata > Mammalia > Dermoptera > Cynocephalidae > Galeopterus > Galeopterus variegatus. The sequence continues at coordinate 98,641 of NW_007731704.1, forward strand.
GCCTTGGAGACATCCAGCCATTTTCAAAGACTTGGTCAAGATGGTGGCCAATAATTGTGAGCAATAAATTAGGCAGATATTCATGACCACTTTTCCTAGAGTCATAAATCTAAAAACATTATAGGTAATGATATGGATTAAAGACGAGCTCGAAAATTACATCTGTGAGAATATTTAGGGATAGACTTTTGAGTGATTAGTTGATTTGATGTTTATTTTAAGCATCTGAAGTCATGAGGTCATGAAGAAGTTTATCTAGTTAGTATGACCAGTTTAATAACTAAATTACATTTGTTATGCCCTGCTGATTAATCCAATGAAACCAACTGACAATTTTGTTGATATAAGTTACATTTACAGGCCTTATAGAAAAATACAATGCAAATTGAAAAAAAAAATCTTGATAATAAGAATAAAGAAATAGCTCATTAAAATAAAAGAAATAAAACAATCAAGAAAACAAAAAAGTGAACAGGAACAAAGCTACAGCTTATCCAAAACATGTATAAATGAAGGATATAGACAAATTAGAGTTTGGACGAATATTTATGTGGCAAAAATTACTGGTAGAGAGCCAACACGTTTTTGGAAGACCTCTGACAGCCAACTTTGGCTCAAGGACTTGCAGCTGACCTTGCCAAACCTTCCTTAGACTGCATGTTAATCTAAGACCTTCGCACCCCACCTTTCCTGCCTCTCTCTTTCATTGGAGATCAGACCCGTATCGAAGTCTGACAGCTCTCCCAGTTTTCTCAACTCCCTGCCTATTTTCTCTCACACAGGTGTTTTATTAGGTATTTTCCCTAATAAAGTGAATGCACATTTAACTCCATCTTGGCATTTGCTTCTTGGAGGACCCAGACATACCTACCTTCCATGTTGCCCCTAAGACTTGCCCAGTGCCAAATTCACTATCTTAGAAATATTAATTTCCTTTAGATGATAGCCAAAAAGTTCAGAGCTAGGAAGATGTTTGGAGAGCTGAAACTGAATTTCTGAGGGTGGGACCTGAAAATCTAAATTTATAAACTAGGTTTCCTAGTAATTCTTATTATATATTATGGAAAGTAACTAATCAAGTTCACACGCACACAAAACCCTCAAATCTGCTGAAAAAAGAGAAAGTAATCCAAATTATTCAATCAACTAAAGTCAAAGTTCAGCCTAAAACATAGGTCTTCAGATTTCAATGTGAGCACATTAACTATTTACCTGGTGTGCCATATTATACCAACTGCATTCCAAAGCTGGAGAAATCCCCATCTTCAGAGCCTTTGATGAGTTAAGTAATCAGAACTTGTAGAAGAAATGTTTGACCCCCTTGGTACACATGACATCTGTCATTGCCTTGGAGACATCCAGCCATTTTCAAAGACTTGGTCAAGATGGTGGCCAATAATTGTGAGCAATAAATTAGGCAGATATTCATGACCACTTTTCCTAGAGTCATAAATCTAAAAACATTATAGGTAATGATATGGATTAAAGA
>NW_007731704.1:100477-101903 GCF_000696425.1 Galeopterus variegatus
CTCACCTTACTGAGTTCCATTACTAATTGAGATAAGAGGAAGCAGGGAAAGAGACAGGTGGTAAGATAATTTAGAAAAATTTTATTCATTGAAAGGGCATTCACAGATTTAGAAAATGTTAATTATTGCAGAAAGTTATTGCAATAACAACAGCAGGAGTATGGAGAATAGTCTGAATGAATCAGCCTTTTAAAAATGATTCGTTATTTATAATCCTCTTGTACCCTGCAATCTCACCAAGTAGATTATCTGATAATAGGATAACTGCAGAAAAGATGGGTCCAAGCCATAGCTAAAGTTGATTTTATTTTTTTACAATCATGTTTTAAATGTTAACCATAATCTCTACTGTATATTCCTTTTTATAAACATGTATTATGCGCACACCCTACCACCATCCTTCCCCCATCCAACTAACACAACTTCCTGATGCTTAGTGGGCATCTATAAATGTTTGTCCTTTCTAAATTGAAAAATTAGGTAAAAATAACCTATTCATAGAACCAAAGCCCCTTTTCTTTTAAGTATATCAGGTTCTAAAATTCATGTATAGAAGAATGTATTCTTGGTGTTTTTGTAGCCAATTTTAAATCTATTTATCTGATATTATCAGGACAATTAAAAAATGCAACTACGATAGCCCAGTTCTGGGACTGAGCAGAGTTAGGCCAAGGATGTCCAGCGAAGAGAGAGGTTCCTCTGATCTGGAACTTCTCTGATCTTCTGGAACTTATTCTGGAACTACACAGCTCTGGGCAAGAGAGCACCTTTCTCTTAGTGCTTTTATAGTACCCCAAATTTTATAACCTTTGAATTGACCTTGACCAAGATTTTCAGTGCTTATCACTTGAGCCTGAGACTCTCACTCTCACATTAACATTGAGTGTTATCAGCTCCTGAGAAGCAGTGTAATTAAGTTCAAATTAAGTATCCAATCTGTCTAAAACTACCGTAGCTACTACTTAGAACTTTAAAAGCAGTAAGGAACAGTTTGCCAAATCAAGTTTTCTTTTGCTTTCACATATTATTCTTTGTTATTTAAACAAATTGAAAGAAGAATATTTTACCCAACATATGCTATGTCATATTAATTCTATTATTTAAACCATGTATAAAATTACATTTTAAATATTCTTCTTTTTATATTTGAAAAGAGCTCAATCAATAAGTAGGAAAGGAAAAATACAATTTTGCCTTTTAAATCCAAAGGATAAATAATAAATTATAATAATTGTAAATTAATATTTTGAATAATAAATTGCTAATTTGATTTCTAATTTCCCCCCTCTTTCTTTAACTTTCTTAAACTCAACAAGATCAAAATTGCAAATTTGCTAATTTGATTTCTAATTTCCCCCCGTCTTCAATTGCAAAGATCCCAATGAACAAACACTCTTTTAGATAGTATCTAGTTCCTTAAAGTTTT
>NW_007731704.1:103351-104898 GCF_000696425.1 Galeopterus variegatus
GTTAGTAATTAGCTGCTTGTATTATATTAGTGCTTTCTATAAATATGCTGTTTAGATGAATATTACTCCTATAGAAGTGAATGTTTCTGCAGGTGCTAAATAACCAGAATAAATTAGGAGTGTTTTAGTTATGATATGTAACCCTGTGTAAATGTAAATAAAAAGAGGTTAAAAACCCTTACAATACAAATTTGAATGGCAAGTATTTGGGCATGCTTTCACCTTGGACAGCATCTATTGGGCACCGGAGAAGCACTTTTAATGGGCTATCTTCAGGGGTTTTTTTTTTGGGGGGGGGGTTTAAAGAATAGAGCAAATGGCTTTTAAAATAGAAAAAAGTTTGATATATCCTATGTGTTTTATGTACTTAAAAGTTGTTTTCACATGTATTATAATAACTATTAGAAATATAGTAAAGGGAGGGGGGAAAGAGGAATGGGTACAGAGACACGAAAATCAACTACAATGTATATTGAGAAGTTAAAAAAANTAAAATATTTATTTAGGAAAAAATTGAAATTAAGTAAAAATAAAAATATTTTAACTTTTTGAAAGAATGCTTAGAATAAAAACATAAAAGTTCTAATAGTTTTCTGTTTTTCACCTATTATGCCATAAATTTTTAAATACATTCTTGGAAGAAGTAGCTTTCAGAAGACAAATATGCCTATAGTTATATGAACTTTAACATATTTGGTCAAATATTTAACTTGGCTTATCATTTAATTAAGACTTGCTTTTTTCTATTAGCAAATTGTAAGATATATAATTTTTAAATCTTAGCTTAATATTCTCGGCAATCTTATACTTAATATTCTTATAAGATTTTTTATTTAAAACCTAAGATTAAATAAATGATATTAGACAGCTATTTCATTCTGACAACATAAAATGAACAAAACTTTATTTTTACAAGATTTATTTAACAACCACATAATTGATAAAAGCATTTTATTACATTAGAACTGATATATTCAACAACAGTCTTCATGGCAAAGATGTGTGTGGGTTCTGAAATAGGCTGTAATTCTGAGTTTTACAATGTTACATTAATAGAGCTGTACATTTGTTTTAATCAATATAAATCCTATAATACATAAAAATTAAAGAGGGCTTTAAGCTTCAAAAAAATCTCCTCCATTTCATTCTAGAATAGATTGCGCCATACTGAAAAAACTCATTTTTAATGCAAATGACATTTCTTGTGGGTTTGCCCATGCTGCTATCATATCTGATTACTTCTACTCAGGGTGGGCTTTTTCTAAATAAGTCTTTGCAAGCTGTGTATGAATATCAATTCATTACGAATGTTTCAAGGGCAAAAATAATTCACTTTCTTATTCCCAATTTAAAGTCTGAGCCAAATCTGGGTTAATTGTTAAAACAAAACAATAACACATTTTTTTTATATCAGGTCTTAATTTTTAAAAATTACTGTGTCTTTTAAAAATATTTTAAAACATGTGCTTGGCGTCTTTATTTTCATTAAATTTTTCTCCTTTATTAGATCTTAGTTATCCTGAGAGACTAGGAAAATTCTTCTTCAC
>NW_007731704.1:105753-111087 GCF_000696425.1 Galeopterus variegatus
TGTCTTTATTTTCATTAAATTTTTCTCCTTTATTAGATCTTAGTTATCCTGAGAGACTAGGAAAATTCTTCTTCACTCACCTGTTTTACACAAAGGTTTTCTACTCCAATTTGCAATTTCATATTTCCATATAAAATTCGAGAAAGGGTGCAGAAATATACTCGTAACTAAAGAAATGACAGACTGAAAATTTCAAAATATTGACTTCTCATTACCTTCCAGAATAGAAGGAATCGTCCAAGGAGTGCTCAAAATCAAAATCGGGTAGGCCTTTCAAAAAGCAGAATATGATGAGAGCTTTTAAATTTCATAGATTAAGTGATTCTAAGAGCTTAATATTTCCTCCGTTTATTGCGACTCAGTGCCATCTGGCATTTGTAACTGGTGTCCTGCCTCCTCAGGGCAGCAGAGGGCGCTCTGGAATTGTTGACACCGGATTCCTCCCGGTGCACCGAGCTAGCATCTTGTTCCCAGGAAGGAAACATACTATTTCCCTGGAGGGTTGTCGTTGAGTATCACAACGGGTCAAGCTGTTCCTAAATTATTCCGAGAAGCTTTAATTTCAGACCACTAGATGAAAGTTGTGATTGTCAAAGGACTCCCACGGCACGCCGCGCTGAAGTTCTCCAATTGCGAAGCTTGGATTGTTTTATTGCAAAACTGAGCTTAGAATTTCATAGCAGGCGCATTTGTAATGGACATTAAACTGACTGATTATTTCAAAAGAAATTGGAAATAAATAGTCTTAAAAATCTAGAAACATCACCGATCAATAACCAGTCTGGATTTAATCCTAGCCACCTAATTACTAAATTGTGTGTTCCCTTAAATGGTATTTTTACCCTCCCTCTTTCATATCACGTATTTCATTTCTATTCGGAAAGTAATGTTTAAACTGATTAAGCTCTCTGAAGGACGTGTGTAGACTGTCCTAACAGGTAGGATTAGGATGAGGGGGATTAGGTGTTTTTCTGTTATGTAATATGAATTATAACGGAATTCAGGCAGGGCTACTTTGCAGCCTTGGACTCTAGTTGCTTTGTGAATTATGTGAGGGGATGTGGACCCAGGAGATCAGAAAACTAGAAGGAAATCAAGACTTCTATGATAACGTGTAATGCTTTAAACTCATTTCAATTTCCAATGATAAATTTTAATTGACACGAGAGGAATATTCTCAACCTTTCTTTGTTGTTATTCAAGTAGGCCTGTTTTTCCAGTGTGCTTTACCTATGCATTCCCAAATTTTATAAAATTAAATATAAACCGAAAAATATCAATGGATAGGAAAGAACTCGCAGAGTTCTAAAATGCTAGGACAAATAAAATCCGCCCTGAGGGAGGGAGTGGGGAGATAGACGGCTATAGAAGATATTGCTCCTCCGGGCAGTTTATTTCCTGAGTCATTTGACACATCTCCAACACTCAGGTGTAAAAGAACGAATCTAGTGCAAACGCCTCTTTTAGGTCATTGTATAAACCCATTTCTATATCCAGATCAAAATTGGTGCTGCTGCCACTATTGCCTAATCTAGATTATTTTACGTTACTGCTTTTAACAGCGTTTATATTTGTAAATTTATCAACAAACGCCAACAAACATGTAGCAATTTCTTTTGAGAGCCCAGAGTGGCTAAAGATTGATTGATTTCCCGTTTTTCTCTCTCCCTTGCCGTTTTGATTCATTAGTGAGGGCATTTAAGTTTTTATTGTTTATATTTAACTCTTTCAATATCTAGGTTAGGACGATGAAATATGCGTTTTTCTCTCTCCCTTGCCGTTTTGATTCATTAGTGAGGGTATTTAAGTTTTTATTGTTTATATTTAACTCTTTCAATATCTAGGTTAGGACGATGAAATATGCTGAGAAATTTAAATATTTATTGAACATATTAACACTGACCTATCTGACCCTCAACGTTAAAGCGGATCTTCATTGCATGGGATTTGGTAAACCGCCTGGCCTCCTTCCGTCCTCGGGAACTGGGAGGATGCGTCTGCAGTCGGTTTTTCCGCAGTGCGGGTTTCAGGCCTCTCGGCCCTGCAGTGCCTCCCGCAGGCGAAGATGCGCAGACCGGGCTCCAGCGGACCTGAGCGGTCTGCCCCGCTGCGAAGCTGACCCCGGGCGGCCGAAAGGACAGGCTGCGTGGGCTCCTGCCCCGTCCCACCTAGTCGGCCCCTGTCCCATCCCTTCCTGGTAAGTCTTGTGGCCCACACTTGACTCCGCTGCGAGTCCGTTTGTTGACCACATCAGCACTGTTAAGATCCGCAGCCAAGGGTCTTATGTTTTAAGGAAGGTGACTTAAGAAAGACAACATAACAAAGCCTTTATTCTCCCCAATCTCCTTCCTGCAAGTCCTATCCACTGCTTAGATATGGTTTCAGCCTAAATAAACTGAAATTATTTCCCAATGTACGTATACTGATCCTACGTGCATACCTAAGTGATAAAGGAAAAATACCAGCCAAGTGTGGGAACAGCTAGAGTGAACTATTGTTTCTCCGTATGCGGCCTTTCTCTCCTTTTAATTTTTATGTCGAAAATTACCTAAAATCCTATTACTCTTTGGGGGTGGGACAGTCCTATTGCTTTTCTGGTTTAATTACGGACAGAAGAGCTCCGTGGTCAGCACCACGGACAGCGCCAGGCGCGGAGGGCGCGGCCACTTCGGTGCGTTCTCAGATCCTCTCCTTTGTTCCCAGCCCCTGCAGGCCAAGGCAGAACAAAGACATCTATCAAGGCTCGCTTTCTCAGCTTGGGTTTCTCTTTGGCTCCAAGGCTGTGGTGCGGAACTACTACCTTAACTCAGTCCACCTCATTGGCTTCCAAATAAATTAATTTACTGAGTCCTGAAGTTTCTGACCTGGCCCTTTCCCTACTCCTTTGACCGATTTGGCCATTGCGATTGTGCCAAAACAAGGAAGTTATCTTGGCCTTTTAAAGCCAGGCAAGGACGCTTCGAGACTGGGAAGCGAAAGGGAGAAGTCAAAGGGAAATAGGGTGGGGGGAGTTGTGATCTTCCCGAAGGTGTTGAGCCATTTTAGGTTTCTCGAGCGACGTGGTCAGTGCGCCATTCAGTGTTATACTCCTCTGTCTCTTCTGTTTTGTTTTCCCAGCTTGGCCCAGGATTACAATCACACTACCTGCTCTTGAAAGAACCAGTGCTTTCTAGACGCCCCAACTCTCCAGAATATTTGCATAAATGGGAACCACTGCTCTCCTGACAGCTGTCAATGAAAGTCCTCTAAAATCCCCCTCGGGGTTTTGCTTGCGGATTTCCGAGGCTCTTACTGAAAAGTATGATCCTTTAGCTTTCGAACACTAGGTTGGTTCTGGGATCAATTCGGGGATCTTTATGCAGTAAGGGATGGGTTTATTCCACCCCTCAACCCCCCTGCCGCTGTCTTTTCTTTTTTCTGATCCTGAGACCCTCTGGTGTCCTTCAAGTGCAGCCGTAGGCTCCGCTCTTGGCATTCACCGCGTGCCTTAATTGTATGACATTAAATCAAGGTCCGCTGTGAACACGGAGGGCAGAGTCTCTGATCTTGATCCGGGAATTAACTGACCCACCACAACTACCTCTCTTCTCTTCCTGCCCTTCCTCCTCCCCCGAGCTCTGGGTCCCTACCCACAGAGTCGTAACTCATAAGCCTGGCTCCTGTCTCAGCTCGCCTCCTGCCACATCTGCTAGAGTCGCTGTTAATTAGTCTGTTCGGTGGAAGTGTAGACTATGAAACTATCTACGTACACATATGCATATATCTGCATGCCATTTACAGCACACCTAAAAACGTACATACGCCTGTAAATCTAGTTTTCAAATGACGACGTGGATCGAAGTTAATTACCCCTCTGGTAAAGATCTAATTTCGTAACCGTGTTATTTTACTGAAGTCAATTAACCCAGTTGGTTCGCCCTAAATCCCTTCTAAGGCACTTATAAGGAATGACAGGTTTTAAGGAACCGCGCCATTCCATGTTCTGCTGCAGAAACCTTTGCTAATCGTCTCCTGCTGTCCGGAAGAAATCTAGCACACAAAAGGGAAAACAAACATGCGTGTGTGTATGTAAGAAAAACACACAGATATTCCTAGTCTCTGCGTCCTCTGATAACGTTATCGCTATTTTGGCTGGGAAATTTGGGGGAAAGATGAGACTCCAAGGGCAGGCAGGGTGATCTTTCTTTGTAATGCGGAAAAATTAACTCAACCGCACCTGCCTAGTCCCGGGAGAGCTGGGCGGCCCATCTGGTCTGGCTACGGTTTTGCTGCAGCAGAGAGACCAGGCTGCTCGCTCAGGCTTCTCCACTGCCAGGGAGCGCGGATCTCGGGTGTGGGCCCGACTGCGGGTTTCGGCTCAGGACAGCGCAGCGGACGCGCACTCCTCAGACTGCCGCAAGAGTCTGGAGGCTGGAAGCGGAGGGGGGCGAGCAGGAGAGAGGAAGGGGTGAGGGGAGTTGACCTCTAGGGTGGAGCCCTCTGCGCAGCGGGCAGGAGGCGGTGGGCGCGGCGGCTCTTTTCACGGCGTCCCCTACAGCGCGGGCGGCCCTAGGGAAAGGCCCGCTCCCGCTCCAGCGTCCGAGGAAGCGAGAGAGCACCGAGAGCCGGTCTTGCGCGGAGACCCCAGACGTGTCCCTGAAAAACAGAATCACAGCGCAGAATTAGAGAGGGAGGCGGGAGGGAGGAGGCGGAGGCTGGGGAGAAGGGACACTAGGAGGGAGGGAGTACGCGAGGGAGACAAGGTGAAAGGAGGACGAGATCCCACAGGGCCGGTCGCGACCTCCGTTCCCAGTCTTCAGCCGGGAGCGAACGGGACCCCGCGACGCGCGGACCCCGGGGCCCGCAGCTGGGGGAGCAGGCCCTCTGCAGAAGCCGCAAGGGGGGCGGGGGGCGGGGGGCACACGCCGTGTGCATTGCTGCATCCAGAGAAGCGGTTTCGCGAGCTGAAACCGTGAAAACGCGTCCGCAGATGGTCTTCCTGCGCAGTCCCAGACGTGCCTGCATCCCGCGCCCCCTTTCTCCAGCCTCACCCCCTCCCTCAGACCACACGCCAGACCCGCATTCTCCAGTCCCCACCCCTTCTTGGCTGAGGACCCTGCAAACTGCAAGACTGACGAGTCCCAGCAAGAAAATCGAAACAATCGATGAGAGAAAGAATTACATATACACACAGCCCTAGAAATCCGAAGGAGAAAGACCTGCTAGCCCTGCGCAAACCTGCCGACGACCAAAGCGTTTTCTATCGCTGCTCATCGCGTTCGGGGAGGAAAGAAGAGGCTGAGAGGCTTCGGTGGTATAAGGTGCTTTAAGGTGGGAGGTGGGGGTGGGGAGGGG
>NW_007731704.1:112087-114612 GCF_000696425.1 Galeopterus variegatus
GTGGGGAGGGGGTGGGTCGGAGCGGTCCGGTCTTTCCCCCTCGCTTGCTGATCCAGAATTAGGGATTAATGGCTCGCTCCAGCCAAACAAATAAGGCATCTGCCTTCAGCACAAGAGGATTACACGGGCTGCTGACGTCACCAGTCAGACAGATGTTGGCTCCCAAAGTCCTGAGCAGCTCGCTGTGTCCTTGAAACCAAAGAGCCGCAGAAGGCGCGCAGCCCCCAAACGCTGCGCCTGGGTACAGCAAAGGGCAAGCGCCCTGCCCTTGCCTACTGCCCCCCTCGGCGCCAGCATGGTGGCCCAAAGATAGCCCCCTAAGAGATTCCTCAGCCACTCCAGCCCTTCTCTCACCGTCCCCAGGTCAATTTCCAGCCTCCCTCAAAGCAAACCAAAGTCATGATTCTGGGTTGCCTCTCCCTAACATGGGAGACAAGAGCCGAAAACTCTCTAGACACCTCACCTAGATCTCCGCATCTAAGCTCTAGGGCTCGTGTTCGCTCACACTCGGTTGGTCAAGTAACAGCAAAACAAGCACTTTAGGCCGGACAGAGTCCACGCTCTAGTTGAGGGACCGCCTCTTAATTATGTGCGAAAACAGCAAAAGCAGAGCTTATCTGCATCTCCTTTTCTCATCCCCGCCGCCATCCTTCCCCCAGGCCAAGGTTTAGGTTTATGCGTAATCTTATCACAAATGCCATCCCGGACGAATGTGCCTTCCTAAACAATGACTCTCTCCCAACACAACTCAGCGTCCCATCCAGGGCCCTGGGCCACCTCTCTGCGAAATATCAGGACCTCACCATGGTCCTGATCAGGACACCGATAAATGTCATTGCATATTCTTTCCAAGTACTTTGAAGACGTCTTCACATATTTAAATAAATAAAGAGGAGAGAGAGAGAGAGAGAGAGAAGAAAAGCAAAAAGTGTGTGTATGTCCAAAAATGTATCTAGTGTATTCAAAACACTGCAGTTTCATTCTGTAGCCACATCTGATGACTGAAGATCAAGAATTAATTTCTTTATAATCTCCAACGTCCCTTTAAATTGATGTCGTTTTAGTTTAAATTTAATTATAAACTATTTTAATTTCTCTAACCTGGGTTTTATTTTTGCTTTATATGATTTTCCAGGCCTTTACATGTCACACTGAAATCAAGTTATGAAATAAGGCAAAAGAGACATGAAACTGGAAATTTAAATGAGCAATTTTGAATGTTATGTAACCCACAAATGAAATGGTTTTACATAAATTTCAATTTTGTAAAGGAATAAAGGCCATATAAACAATGTATAAAACAAAATAAATTGATGTCCTACACAGAGCCACACTCAACCAATCCCATACCCCAAATCGAATCAGTATATATAAAAAATCTGTGGCTTTCTTGAAAAAAAAAAATGTTTTCCCACAACATTGCATTGCCAGACTACAATGCATAAACAGGAGTAAAAAGGGTAGCTGGATTATATCTCCATTCATATTATCCCTGTCTATCAAAGTGGCATTTAATTTTTCCAATTCTATGCATTTAGAAATTCAGTCACTGATAAAAATCAATTTAATTTGCTCTAGTGTCATTCAGCTAATGCCAACCTAAAATAATAAAATTTCTCTATCCCCACTCTGCTTCAAGGCCTTATAAGAAATAGTCCACATATAAAATGAATGATTTAAATTTGTTATTTACCAGTGACAAAAGATAGACTTTATCTTATTTTAACTGGATTAAGAACATGTACTTTTGAAGACAGGGTAAAAACTGAACATATAAATCATTCTTTCTTTGAAACTTGGAAGAATAACTTTGAAATGTCACATTTTTTAAAGAGGATAATTCTTTTAAAAAATAATAAAGTTTTTGTTGATTCTCAACATATTTTATATGTACACTTCTATTCTGATCTTACAAAATTTTGCTGGAGTCCTTTTTGCTCAATGATTTAATATTAGTTCGCTGTCCATGGTCTTGATCCACATGAAGGGAGATGCTAGTGGTGCATTTTGAAAAATAAAAGTCACAATGTTTCTGCATAAATTTGACTCTCTTGCATTTTAAGGTGATGTCAAAAGGGGGAAAGTCTGTCAGCTAGTTCTCTCCCCCATCCAGTTGTTTTCATTTTTCTATATTTGCCACCAAATTGAGAGCACAGGAAGCAAATGGGAAAAGTTTGCATTTCATTATTTTTGAGCTGACAAGAATCGCCACACCATTTAAGGGTCCAAAGAATTATAGTAAATAAAAAATAATATTTTTCAACCTGCAATACTTTTTTTTTTCTTTTACAGAAAGTAACATAGGCATTCTTGTATAGGTATCCTTGTTCACTTCTACATATAGTTTAGCAAGTGCAGAAAATTTTACAAGAATGACAAATTAAAAAAAGCCAAACAACAACCTTCTTAACCCTCTTTCTCTCCAAATTTCTCTCTCTATATAGACATATAGATACATAACACTCACACACACACACACACACACACACGCACACACACAAGCACTAAGAGCATTAAACTAAATC
>NW_007731704.1:115303-116464 GCF_000696425.1 Galeopterus variegatus
CACACACACACACACACACACACACGCACACACACAAGCACTAAGAGCATTAAACTAAATCCCTTCTCTAACACCCCATACTTCTTTTCTAGCAAAGTAAAGAAGGCATTTGCTCTAGTAACTAAGATACTTAATAATTTCTCTGTCCAAAATAACGCTTCATCTTCTATTTTAAATATAAAAGACTGACCTGCCAGAATAACATTTAACCTCTCCTGGGGTTTCCTCCAGGAGGTGAAAGGAGAAAACGAAAACAAAAACAAAACAACTTCTCAATACCCTCCAAACATTTAATTGTCTTTCATCTTTCAATTTCCCATTGAGATTATCAGGAAAAGCATGGTAAACAGAAATTTATTTTCCAGAACCCTGAGAGCCGCTGCGGATCTTTGGAGGGCACCGAGTTGCACAAACCGGTGCTGTTTTTGCTTTGATACAAGTACCCTGCGGCAAGGAAACAGGCGCTTAGTTTAAAACTGAGGTCGATACCCACGCCAGGCCACGGGGCCGAGCCTCAGCGATTCACACTTTTCTGGGCACGAGAAGGCTACTTTCCGAAGAAGTATTTAGAACTTGGGAAAATCCTTGTACCGGAAGAAAATGGCCTAAACACAATAGGACTCGCCATTTTCTCCTTGTGAAGCACAAAGCGCTCGGCGCTGCCCGCCACACAAAGAAAGCGTGGGCCCGCGGCATTCTTGCACATTTTCAAGAGGCCAAAAAAATACCTTCCCAGAACCACAATTTCTCCCTCCTGGGCGCTCTGAAACACACACTCTGTCTCCTACCCGCACTCAGCCCTCGTCACAAAAGCCTTTCTTTGAGCAGTAGATAAAAGACTCACCGAATGTGCAACGCCAGCGAGCCAGCTAACCCCGGCAAAACTAAGTCCCGCAAACCAAGGGGGCCCGGCCGGCGGCTACCCGGGGCTCCATCCTCGGCCGGGAGGGACTCAGATCCCTCTCCCTCCTCCTCAGAAACCTCCTTCCAATTCCATCCCGTCTCCCATGCGTGCCTGGTCGCCCGGGAACTTAGGGATCTCTGTGACCTGATTTCCATCGAGTGCCAAGAACCAACCTTGCAACTCGGAGCTGAGCTGGCGGCTCTCAAGGATGCTCGCGACGCTGGAACCCCTCGACTCGGCGCCTCCCGCCGTCCCCC
>NW_007731704.1:116861-120329 GCF_000696425.1 Galeopterus variegatus
CCCGCCCCCCGCCCGTTGCTCCAAGTCACCGCATCCAAGACAGCCCAGTTCTGCACGCCCACAACGGGCGAAACACCTCTCCTGCTCACGTGCAAAAAGTGCAAGCTCGGAGGAAGCCCCTGTGAATAAAAACACCAAAACACAAGCAGCGACCCGACTCACAAAGCGAACACTCCCAGCCTGCCAGGCGATGCAGAGCCGGGCTCACGCAGGAAAAGACAGTACTTACAGCTGGGGCGCACTCGGGTAATCCGTGTCTCAGCCCGTTTGGTTGGCTGGTTGGTTTTTTTAAAAAAAATCTCTGCACATCTCTATATATTTGTTTTTACACATCTTCCACCGTTGAGAAGAAACGAAAACACAAATCTCGTAGGCTAGTGGGGATGGGGGAGGGGGATGGAGATTTTCATTGTCTACCCTCCGTACACGCAGCCCAAGGAAAGACGCTCATTGCCGTGTGGGGCTCCTTCTACTTTCTGCTTGAAATTCAGAAGCTTTCAACGCAGTAAAGCGGGGGTTTGGTCTCCCTCCCTGCTTCCCTCCCTTGGTGTGTTTCTCTCCCTCTCCTCTCTCTCTCTCTCTCTCTCCCCCTTTTTCTCCCTCCTCTCCCCTCCCTCTCTTCTCTAACTCGAAGACTCTCTCTCTCTCTCCCTCTCTCTCTTTCTCGCTCGCTCGCTTTTTTTTTTTTCAAAAGAGGGCAGGTCGCTTCCTGCATCCCAATGAGTTAAATCAGTCACTTACTTCTCATGCATCAGCAGCCTCTTTAACAACCCGAGGGCTGCAGGCACAAAAGAGCATTTAGCTGCCTCCAATTTGTGTAGAAGGCCTGTCCTTAATTTGTTTTTCGAGTATAATTAAATCATGTATTTCACATAATATAAAAATACCAAATTCCCAACTTCAGCGAATGAACTACTAATGGTAACCTTTGAAAATAAATTCTTCTTCTTGTTGGTGTCCTTAGCGAGGGCCTAGAATGTCCCAGAAATGAAGAAGCCTACGGTTTGGGCCCACATCTATCCGCCCCTCCCCCCCTCACACGTCAAGGTCACAGTCAGATGATTCCCCATTGCTTTAAAGTGGATCCTTTTTATCAACCCTTAGCCTTGGCAAGGAATTAAGTCTTTTTATGGTATGGAAAGATCTGAAGGATTAAATAAATAAATAAATACAGCCTTAATCTGAAGCACACACGTAAGCAGAATCAGCCGTGATCAGACGCTCGGATGCTGGGTGGGGGCTGACAGCCCATGTGGGAGTGTGTGCTTCTCGCACCCCCCTCTTCCCTTGGCGAGTTCTGAGGTCGCTTGGTTTTGCTCGGGTTTCTTCCGGCGGCTGAGTGGGCCTTATGGGACCACAGGGCCGGCGCCCTTTCAGCTCTCAGAGAGTCTCGGAGCGGTTCTGATGTCGCGGACACCGCCCAATGGTCAGAGGGGGTGTGTGTATGGCTCCCTCTTCTGTAAAGGGGCCGGGGTACAAAGAGCAACTCTGCCTTCCCGCAGTTTCTCTTTCAGAAAGAACCCCAGGCCGGGCCATTGTTCTTCTTCAGTGAAGGGGGCCGTGGGTGACAACAGAGAGAGAGAGACCTTCTCGGAACACACTCACTACCCACCTCCTCCGTCACCCTTCTCAAGGCCGCTGCTGGGGAGAAATTTGGGAATGCTTTCTGGCTCCAGAGAGAGACTTGTCTGGGAGATTGTAATGTCCAATATTATTAATATCTTGGTTATCTTTGTATTTCTTTCAGAAATATTCCGTTAAATCGTCAGCCGGCTCTAACCCCCTCCCCCCCATTTTCTACTTTAAACGGCGCTTGTTCAGAAACATTGCACTCGGATACCACACAGGTTAGCACCGAAGATAACCGCAATTAGTTCCATCCAAAGGGACTGAAACAATGTAACTCGCCACTTCCGGCCTCACTCTTCGCTCTGGTGCCCTAAATCACCCTGGGGTCTTGAGTAAGGCCCCGTTTCACCTTGAACGTTTATCAAACCTTACTCGGCCGTCGCTGCTACCCTAAGAGGATGCACAGGCCACCAGCACCCCCATGACATCTGCCTGAAATATCCAACAGTACCTTCAGCGGAATCATTTGCAAAAAGCAGAAAACCGAAAATGAAAGAGAAATTTTAAGAAATAGAAAGGATATACGTGCGTGTGTGTATAATCCAATTCCAAGGTACTGGGTCTGAGGGCTCGAATTGCCTAAGACAAAGCAACATCTCTGCGGTTGAACGCAGACCGAAGGCCTCCCTGCACGGCTGTTTTATCAGCGGCGACAGACAACGGGCTTTCGGGATTTTTGTTTTGTTTTTTTTTCTTTTTGGAGGCACTAGAAGGAATGCGCATCACCCCCCTGCCCTTTATCTTTCACCGATGATGCTCAGTCTATCCGTTTCCAGTTTATTGACCTGGGCTGTGGGACTGTTAAAGATCGTCAACGACTTGCCAAGCCTGAGGGAGGCGAGGTCAGGCGGTGCGCCCCGCGTCCCGCCGCCGGGAAGGTGCGGCTCTCGGCTCGGGTTAGCCAGCAGGCTGCTCTGTGGGGTGACGACCTCAGACCACCACGCGCGGACACTTTACCCATCACCGTCCAACCCGCACCCCGCCCCTCGCCCCTCGCCCGGCTCTGGCAATGCCAGCTTGGCCTCATCTTCCCGGGCCTTGTTTCAGCCTTCCTAGTGGGGAGGCCTTCGGCGGGAACCCAGTGGCTGGCCGTTTCCTACGAATGGGCCGCTCCTTCGCCCGCGGCTCATTGAGTCCAGGCCGCAAAGGAAAATGTGGGTGAGCTCGGAGGCGAGCGTTGGAACATTCGCCCGAGACGATCCCCCCATCCCCCTCCAAACAGATGGCTGGGCCGGGACACCTGCGAGGCGGCCTGCAGCCGCCGCCTCCGCGCAGCTCTCCGGACGGGTACCACACAGTCGGACTCAATAAAGTCACCTGCCATCCTGGGCCCAGATCGCTCGGTCCCCCGCTTTCTCTGGACCCCTTTCGCTCTCGAGCCCCTCCTCCCGCCCTCGGCCCAGGGGCCCGAGCGGGCGATTCCTTTCCAGCCCCAGGTTTCGGCTTTGCCCTGCGCGCGAACCTCCTCCTGCCCTGCGCACCTCGTCGCCCAGGCTTGGAGCTTATGAAAATGTAACCCAACTCATTGCCAGAAGTTGTTGCTAATTAGTGGATAATAAACTTCTGTAGCCAGGGCACAAAAGTCTTTTAAAAGTGCAAAGGTGTTCTTTGTTATGGCATCAGAAAAGGGATTAGCATATCAATTGGACTGGGGGGACCGGACAATGAGCCCTCCTCCCCCTGCTGCCCCAGTTCGCCTCCCTCCGCCGCCGCCTCCTCCTTTTCGGCCCTTCCTCCTCCTCTTCTTCCTCTCCCAGCTCGAAGAGCTGTCAAGGCGCGGTGGGGGAGCGTGGGGCTGCTGGCGGGGACCGAGCAGACAGGCGCAGAGCGCGCTTCCCG
>NW_007731704.1:121812-142271 GCF_000696425.1 Galeopterus variegatus
TCCTTCCTTCCTTCCTTCCTTCCTTCCTTCCTTCCTTCCTTCCTTCCTTCCTTCCTTCCTTCCTTCCTTCCTTCCTTCCTTCCTTCCAGAAAGTAAGTAAATAGCATTGTAATAACATCCCCTTAAACATACCAGTGAATTTGTATGGAAATTAGAATACTTCCACATTTGTCAAAAGAGAAAAGAATAATATGTACATGTTATATTCAGCAAACATTTAAAATGAGAAATGCTATTTTTTGATATTATTTACCATGGAAGCCATATTTATTAAATTTGGTATATCTTTATGAAATAGTTGTTATTCCCAAGTACATTTATTCTGAGATAGTACATGCATACCGTCACATTTTTTTGATAAGAAAGTACTTACATCTGTAACAAAAATGTAAAAATCACATGATAAACTTTGCACATAACAAAAATTAGTTCATAGGTATCTTAAGTTACCTTTATACCAGAAAGTAATTTTTTTTGCCTTAAAAAAGTCAACTGGACAGTTTTTCTTTAAAAAAATGACACATTTAAATAAATCTCAACTTCAAAAGGAAACAAATATCTTAGTAGAACTTGTGCATCTTTATCTAAAGGTTAGATGACAAAGCCTATGGCTATAAAATGAAAAGTATATATCTGGTGAATTTATTGGGAAACATATATCAATTTTTGCATTTATTTTTCTTCTTGGCAGATACATATAATTCAGACCTTTCTTTCTTGACAGAATTTGTCAAATTTAATTTAAATTTATATCAAACGATCTGACAAAATAGAGTTATCAATAGGTTATCATGAAGTATAAATGTAAACCCTGCCAAATGTTGCCTTAATAATGCTACTTCCTCTTTTATCTAAAAAATCAATGTTGTTTTTCATGATAGAGAGAAAGTAAAAGGGAACTTATAGAAATTTGACTTGTCCCCTATGATTTGCCCTATTGCCAGAGAATTCTGGTTAGTTGTATAGATCTAAGACTTCTGTGGTGACTCAACCTGGTACTTATTTATTTATAAACTTTCAGCCCACTAGAGATTCAAAGTTATATTTAGGAAACTAGAACCTCACATGATATGTGTTTATTTGATTCTTTGATTTAAATACTTCATGAGTACAGCAAAAGTAAATTTTAATGAAACATTTTTATTAGGTTTACGTGGATTACATTTAAACACCACTGATGTATTTCTGAATATACCATAATATGACATCTCAATTTTGGGGAAAAAAGGAAAATCAACCTTCTGCATGAAACTTTCTCCCTCAAATTATTTTTGCAGTTCTTCTTAATTTAATACTTCCTTCAACTAATTGCATTTTGGTACATATGCTGTGAAATCCATTTTGGCTTAGACATCAATTTTTAGCCCAGAAAACTATCTGCTTATGTAACCATTTGTGACAAAGCAGAGTATTCTAGAGAATTTTACAAAAGGCTCCAAATGTGTGTGTGTGTTTAAACTATTTAAATTCCAATGGTTTGTGGATGTTTATTGTAAGTTTAAATGGACGTGCTCAGCACTTCCTTCCATTATGGTAGTTTAAAAAAAATAATTTAAATGAAAGCTAAGTTTTAGAAATGCCTACAAAATAAAATATATACAATGAAACACTTCTGTGTTTGGATTTTTTACTTTAGTAATCAGTGATTGAGTCTAAAAGGTTGACGCAAGCTTTTCTTTTGATTAAGGAGGCTATTTGGAGATACTATAAGAAACAATCTATGTTGAGGTTACAGCAAAGAACTAAAGTTTTTTGTTTATTTCATTTTTGTGTTTTTATGAATGAGAATGTAGCTCAATGTCCTTAAACTCTTCTAGTGCCCCTGTGTTTTATTGTTTTGGGGGGCAATATTAGTGCGGACAGGGGTGTTGGAGAGGAGGGGGGTTGGGCAATAGACTTTATGGGTGAAGGTAGAGTTGAGGTGGCAACGCGAACAGTATTAAACCAGTCTCTTGGGCCGGGAAAGGATCCATTTTTCAAGCTTTTCTTTCTCTGTCATTCTTCTGCCTCTCCACTCAAAGTGCCTAAGAGATCCCATGAAAATTAAACGGTGGTAAAAATCATTTGTTCTGTACTTGATGACAAAGGTATCAGGAGGCAGGAGAATGACTCAGGTCTCACATCAGGACCGGCACTCTGGAGTTCATGCTAGTCTGCAGCAATGTAATGTTATGTTTTATGGATGTGCATGATGTTTTATTTCCCAGTAGTTACATGTACATTGCAGATGCATGGAGACTGTATTTAAAATTAAAGCTCTAAAAACGGTAACATTTACTTGAACATATTTTGTAAGAAAAAAGCATTAGAAGGGAAAAGGTCCTAGCTATGGGGAAAAATAATACTTATGCATGAAAATATATGATCACATTGCATTGCAACTAGCTTTAATCAAACTCTGGTTTTCTAAAGACCACAGTTAATCGAAGTTTGTGAATATCTCAAGAGTTTTTCTAGATACTCCAGCTTCTTATGAAAGACAGATTTTATAATACTATCCAGATGAGACCCCACTTTATCTCAACTGCTTTTTATCCCAAGGTGGTTCAATGATCCTCTGAGACCTAGAGTTAAACATATATATCACCACAGAGCCTCACCAGGGCAAGTCATTCTAGGGCACCTGGCAAGAACTGAGATTGGGGCGGTGGGGCTTGATCAGAAAGGCTGCTAAGCTTAACACGACAGGTTCCCTGGGCCTTTGTGAAGGCCCTTTCCCTTAGGAGCAGGGCCACAATTTCTCTGAAGTGGTAGGGTAATACCAATTTCATGCTTTGGTGTGAGCCTGGGTCACAATCCTACTGATTCCTACAGCTGTAAAGAAAATGAGCTTCATGATGAAGCTCTCCCTTGTCCCCTCTTTACCTCCCTGTCTTTCTCTCCTCTTCCTCTCCCCTTTTCTCCCTCTCTTCTCAGACTGCAGTGACACTGGATGAGCTCTGTGGGCAGACATATACTTTGCTGTTGGTTTGCTTCTTTTGTTAGTTGTGCTATAAATTAGTGAGAGGGCTTAAATGAAGTGTCTTTCCTCAATTTTGTTCTATTTCTTTCTTTTGAATGTTCAGCTCTTCAAAGAAGCTAAATGTCTTTGACCAGTGCACTTGTCTAAGTATGAGCCTCACATGTGAAGTCTGGAGGTCAGGCTAGAGGCATGGAGAAGACCAAATTGCAGGTGTGATTTTCTTCGAGGGTGAGCTTAGAGTTACCTAAGGTTTACTGATGTAAGCCTTATCTCTGGGACTGCCTACTCAAAGCTTTGGGAAGGACTCTTCTAGTTTTAGATGTTCTGGATTTGGAATGATAGGGAATGGGGTTGCTTTTCCCATATAACTGTTTAGGTCATATCCCCATCCCCTTCTAGTGTGTGTATTTGTGTAAGGAAACAGAGAGAGAGAGAGAAAGAGAGAGAGAGAGATAGGGGGTGGGGGAGAGAACAGAGGATGGTAGGGATAGTTGTTGAGATGAAGTTTAAAGTTAGTTTAAAGTTGGAATGCAGGCATAACTCTAAAAATATTTATCAAGGACTTTTCAGAGCATCAAAACAAGCCAAACAAACTAGGACAAATAATCATGCTTCTCGTTTGAAAATGTACTTCTACCAACAGATCAAGGGATTAAGAGGAACTAAAAAATCTGAATTGCCTGGGAGACAGTAGAATTGTTGGGTTGTAAGAAAGTTGCCTGGTGTGTCTCCTGATCTTTAACTAAGAGTGAGGGAGAATGGGAAGGATAAAGGACTTGTTGGATATACTATATGTCAGATGCTCTATCAGCTCTTTTACAGACACATTATTTCATATAATCTCACCAAAACCTTTCAAGTTAAGTGTTAATTTTTCTTCATTTTAGAGATTAGAAAACTGAAGCTCTGGAGGGTAACGTAGCCTGGCCAGGGTCACACAACTAACAAAATTTGGAATCCAGATTAGAATTCAATCAGTTTGTCTCCAGAATCTGTATTGTTATTCTTCAACCAGAAATAGCTCACATGATTTATTTTCCTCATAATCACTTTTGACAGAAGTAAGTATTTTAGCATCATGTATCTTTCTTGACTCGTCTTTCTCCACTCTCTCCTCCCTGCAGTTATTTTCTACTTCCATCATTGAGCAGATGCCTTATGTTTTTTCAAACACTCCTGCCCCCAAACTCTCTCTATTCTTTGGCTCAAACTGTTCACTTTGCCTGCAGTGCCTTCACTGGGACATTGACTCTGGTTGCCTTTTATTCACACGGGTGTATGAACTGATGGGCTTGAGGCCAAACCTATTTATATACATACAAATACCTGAATTAAAATTTTACACTGCATTAAACTGTGAAACAAATTGGGCAAAGGCAGTAGCAATTTTGTTTTTCAGAAATTTAATTTTGAGATGTGATGATTCTTTTTTCTTCTTTTTCTAGTTCTTTATATATTATTTTAAGAAAGCCTTTTTCCCATCCTGTTTCACTTTCTGACACACAATCTATCCAATTAAATCATGAGTCTGAACCTTCCAGGGCTTGAGCTAGTTCTTTATTGAGGTTAGTCATCATTTAGTAGCAGAATTAACTCTTTCAAGCCCTTGATTCACTATGTTGCACTTATTAAATGTTTCACACTTATAGCTTAATTCTCAAAGGAAAGAAAAATAATTGTATGTTAGTAATATCTAACATATTACATGAAGTTTTCCAGATATGAGGATATGTTCAGAATATTGAATATAATTCTCTACTTCAGTTTTCTTATCACCAGAGTAATAATCCTTTTTAAAAGGGGAACTGTGAAAGTTTATTAATATTAGTAGAACACCTTGGGAATAATAAATAATATCAACTATAAATATTAAAATATAAATGCTACTTTAGAAAACATTTAAGTTCAAGTTTGTATTTACTATTTAGTTCTGAACGTTAAACAAATGCTTCTATTTTCTTTCTTGTAGTTTCTTGTTGAAACATTAATTCCTTTCAAGATTCTTATATTAAAATCCTTAAGTGACTACTACTCATATATGGCTATTTCTGAAAAAATAAAGATCTTAATGTAGATAATCTAAGAAGTTCTTTCACAGAGGTAAATACTCAGAGGAAATGTAGGGCTAGAAAAGATTGACTAGTAACTTAAAAGTGCAGTTTTCTAGTGATTAAAATCATTTAGTAAACAAAGATGGAAATATGAAAGAATATTAAAATTTAATATACATATATTTGGAGGCTAGAAATTAAACATTGGGGATCACAGTAAGTATTTGCTTCAAAGATACAAATAACCTTGGAAGTTATGCTTTTGAGTGTACAATATTATTTGTAGCACTGCTCCAAATCAAGGATTGAGGGTTACCACAGGGAACAAAGGAAAGAAACAATAGGGTATATACTGATTTGAATTCTTTTCCAATATTAACGTAATATTAGTGACCAAAATATTAGACCAATAATCTGAGATTTATTAGGAGTCAAATTCTCAGGTGAGCCAGTTGTAGCTCTTTGATTTTGACTTAATTTCTTCATCCCCAAAATGGAGACAAAATTGCTCACTTGCAAAAGAGATAGCCCATACTAATTAATTAATGGATTTGAGCACTGTTAATACATTCCCTTTTCTTAATTCAGTTCTAAAGGCTGTAAACTCAGACATGTTTGAGATATGAAAGTTCTATGTTACTATACAATGCATCTCCATGGGTTGTTCAAATGCATACCTAGCAGACTTAGAGGAGTCAAGATGAGTTTCTTGGAGAGCTTAACGCTGATTTTAAGCTAATCAGATCACAATGGAACTTTTGGTAGAAAACACTGAATTATACCGATTTCACCACTGAGGCTTAAGATTTATGTGTCTGTGAATGAATGAGTGAGTGTGTGTGTTAGTGTGCTTATATACATAGGGTTTTTTGCCTTTTAAGTAAAAGTGTAGAAAGATATATTTAGGAAAAGAAACCTCCAAATCACAATGAATCCAAACTAGTGCTTATTTCCAGTTTCTAGTATGTACGCAGTGTCTGAAGGCGGAGTAACATCTGCCTGTGCATTAGCTGGCATGGGTTTAAATAGAGCTGGTTATCTCTGATCTGCTTAACCTAATTAAAAAAAAAATGTTTTAGGTTTGCAGAAATTAACTTATCATAATAATGTCATCTGTGCAGAGAAGTAAGTTAAATAATGTGGTAGGCTTCCAGGGCGAGTAAGGATCACATGTTTGTTCTCTCATGAAAAAGGCACTGGATAAAGAATCAGGAGCCCCAATTTCTGGGCCTGGCCCCACCTCTAGCAAACCGAATAAAGCAATGAGTAGTGCCAGTTTTTTCAACAGTAAATCGTGTTACTCTCGCACCTCAACCCAAATCTCTGGATTCTTAAGCTGATACCCTCCCTATTGTTTTATACTACCTTTCCAAACAGCAACTCTGTAGGCCAGGAATCAACTCTAGGCAAACAACATGGCAGGGTGTAATTTTTTCAACAGTAAATCGTGTTACTCTCGTACTGCAACCCAAATCTCTGGATTCTTAAGCTGATACCCTCCCTATTGTTTTATACTACTTTTCCAAACAGCAACTCTGTAGGCCAGGAATCAACTCTAGGCAAACAACATGGCAGGGTGTAATGCCTGCAGAGTGCTGTGCACATATTCAATAAATACATGTTGCTTGAAATACTTGATGATTAATTAACCATCTAGGGAAAGCTTGTGATCAATATTGATGACTAAACCTTAATGACAAAATGGTTGATATTTATTGAGTACCTATAATGTGCTAGGCACTCTATTTGCAGTTTGCACATGATATCTCATTTAAGTGATCATCCAGGAAACACATCTAAATCCTCCTGGAGAGCTTTGACATTATGGTATTATTGGCCATTTTCTCAGGGAAAGTCTTTTCTGCTGGGCTTGTTTGCAGCCTTCCTCATGATAACATTTGAAGAAATTCAATAAATGCAAATGGATTTGTATTAGAAGAAAACAGGGCTAAATATCCATAAAAATCTCAAACTAAGGCACTGAATGTACAAATTGCATCTTGAAAAACTACAGCCAGGATTGTGTTCAAGTGAGTATCTTCTTCCTCAACATCCATGGTTCGTCCCCTTCTCCGAATATTTAAATAGGCACTAAGAGGTTTTTCTTTATCTTTTTGTTAATCTTGTTCTACCATGTAAATATCTCAAGAATTCATCTTCTCCTCTCTGTCCCTGGAATAACTGTAGTAGTTCAGACATTTATCATCTTCTCATGGAATATTATAACAGCCTCCTCAGTGGTATTCTTTTTCACCCTTTTCTAATCTGTTCTCTTTTCTTGCTGCCAGGATGGCAGCAAACTGATTGTGTTTAAAATTCTTCAACAGCTCCTCTTGACATTCTACGTGGGACATTCCTTCTTTGTCGATTGCTTCCCATGCAGAGGGAGTGCCCCATTCTCCCGGTTTCTGTGCACTTCAATTTATACCTTTTTTAGCAAGTATATTTTATGTAGGTCTCTTCCATTAGTTTGTGAGCTTTCCATAATAAAACATCTTTGAATTATATCAGTGATTGGCATATTGTTAATGATTATTTAAGGAATAATGAATTGGGGGAACCTGAGCTATTTCCTGGGTTCAGTAAAGGAGACATAAAGACTCCTTTTTCTTTCTGTTACTGCCATCTTGGCCAACAGTTAAAGACTAGATAGAATTTTGGTATTCAAGCTTCTATCTCTTCTGGCCCAAGAGTATTTCTCTCTGAAGTAGGACCGATTCTGTGTTGTTAAATCAATTTTATTGCTCTATCTTACTCAAGATTCTAGCATCTCAGAGCTTTGTGCCTTTGTTGATTTGTAAACCAGTGTACTTTCTCTAGCTGCTATATTGAGAGCAGGAATAGCTAAACAGGTTGATGAACAGATTTGGAATCTCAAAGCATAGATAGTAGAGTCAGAAAGATCTGACTTCTAATGATGATTTCATCATATATTAGTTGTGCAAGCTTGAGTGAATTTCCTAGCCAGTCTAATCTTAATTTCTTTTTCTGTACAATGGAGATAATTACTAGATTATAGAGCTGTTCTGAACATTCCATGTCATGGTATGTAAAGCATCTAGTGTAGTGCCTGGTATAAAGTATTATCATAATGGTAGCTATTCTTCTACTTTCTAGCATTTAATGCTCTGCTGTAGTGGGGAGCATCACACTTCATTAAAATTGCTTTTCTAATCCATCATCTTATTTGATTCTCACAAAAAAAACCCAATCCTATAATTTTGGTTCATGGAAAGGGCTTGGTTTATCACCTTTGAATTTTTGGTAGTGCAAACTGATTTGGCCAGGTGACAGTTGGACAGAGCTCAGAGATACCTATTTCAAAATCACTTCTTAAATGTCTGATTCTTCTTTCCGATAGTAGAAACTAGTGTTTGGGGGCCACTTTTACCCTGAGAGTCAAAGCTAAATCCCTAGTCCAGAAATAAAATGCTTCCAGGGCTGAGCTTGGGATGCTACAAGAAGGCTGCAGAAAAGGTAGAGAAAACATTCTTAGAATGCCCTGAACGAAGATAAGTGGAGATGGGGGCTGAGAAGAAGCCTCCTTGAAGGCCCTGAGGAAGCTTCTCAGATCTGCAAAATCAGGTCACTTTGGGACTTGGGCTTAACCTGAAAATTTTCGGAAGCCATATTTGATTTATTTTTCTCTCTTACCCTCTATCCATCCACCCGCAAATCTTATCAGCTCTGGGTGCAAAATATTTCCTATCTGATCACCTATCTCCATCTTTATCACTATCTTCTTGGACTGAACCACCATCATTTCTCTCTTGATCTACTGCAATAATCTTCAGATTGGTCTCCTTATTTCTACTTTTGAATCTTTTGCTTCCCATTCAAAACCCTTCCTCTACAGAGCTGCTAGAGTGAGCTATTAAAATGTAAATCAAATCACATCACTCCACTGCTCAAAAGCACACAAAGCTTTCTGTCACACTGAATAAAATCCAGAGTCCCTGCAATGACCCACAAAGCCTTATGTGATCTACCTACCACCTACTCCTTCTAGTTTCTTTCCTTCTTTTTCTTACCCACTCATTCTTATCCAGCCATTCTGGCCTTCTTATTTATGGATCTTGTCTATTATGAAACTACTACAGTTTCCCTCTTTTAATTGGTTTCTAATAAGTTTAGAGTTAAATTTATGGTCTATCTCTAGTAAGACTATAATAATATACATTTTAAAAAAAATCATCAACCTTACTTCTGGCTCAGCCACTCTCCTGCTATTGTTTCCTCTTTCTCTTTCCTGTCTTAATTAAAAACTAAAATATAACCTTTACTGTCTTTCTTATTGTAAAATCAATATAAATGTTTATGACAGGAAAATTAGAAAATGCAGACAGTCAAAAAGTAGAACAATATTCTTATCACATTGCCCGCCATCCTCCCTGCCCCCCAAATTGTCTTAATTAAAAACTAAAATATAACCTTTACTGTCTTTCTTATTGTAAAATCAATATAAATGTTTATGACAGGAAAATTAGAAAATGCAGTCAAAAAGTAGAACAATATTCTTATCACATTGCCCGCCATCCTCCCTGCCCCCCAAATTCTCCAGCTGTAGTAAAGTTGAAACACCTTAACCTGAGTTAAAAATACTGGTTTCTGCTTACCTCCAACCTCATTTCTTAACTCTTCCTCTTTACTTGGTTACCTTCTGTTCATTCTTCAGGTCTCAGTGGAAATGTTTGGAGGCTCTTTCAGCTGTGTCATCGTGAGCCTCTGTCATCACTGAATCCCAGCACTCTATTGTAAGGTGATGTCGTTGCCCCTATAGGAGAGCAGAAACAGTGTCTTTCTTATTCTCTGTTGTATCCACAGCTTTGGCTTAGTATCTGGCTCATAGAAAGCTTTTAATGAATATTGATGAGTGAGTGAATAAATGAATGGATGAGAAGCTCTCACTGGGGGAGGGTTTTTGAAAGTATCTGTTCAAGGTTTATATTTTACAACAAATATATTATTAGAGCTGGACAGGCAGTAGGAATGAAATATAAAACACTTTGAACAGGTGTACTTTAGAGGTTAATGTGGAAATTCTTTCTCTTGGAGTATACCTAATAAGGCTCTGGATTTTCAAAATCCTCCTTTTGGTAGGGGATCTCTTCAGTCATCTTCCCCTTTGTGCTACTCATGGGAACTATTGAGTTTGAGTGCTTGGACATAGTAGAATCAAACAAAAAGTTAGAGAACCAGAATGTAACCTTTGCCATCATTCTAATATTATTGACTCACAGTATTCATTTATTGATTTACAAAAATCAATGGTGTTTTCTCTGTGTCCGTAGCTGGGTAGCAAATGCTGTGAGCTTGCAGCAGATTTGTAGCTATCTTTTAAAGCTCAGTCTCTCATCAGGATGGTGGAGATTTGGCTCAAAAGTAATCTATTTTCTGAATTAATGAAATAGCTTTCATTTGGCTCTGCCATCTTTATGGGGCAGTTAAATCTTTGCTCAAGGCAGAAGTGGTGGCAACACCACTATTTACAGAGACCCAACAATGCTCAGGGATGGGAAATGCAGATAGTTCCAGAAAATATTTCATAATCTTGTCTTTTGTGAAATGATCCTACTTTTCTCTTCATATGCAGATGGTTTTATGAAAATGAAAAAGAAAGCAGATCAAATTTTATCACATAACATAGAAGGTATTGGATTTTGAGTCCAAAATGATGAAACTTATTTTAAATGATTGTCTTCTTTTTTTAGCTGGATTTCCTATGAATGCATATTGAATGTTTCTATCCAAGAAGTAGAGATTTGCTTTTGTTTTCTTTACCACAAATAGCTATCATTTTTTGAGCACCTACCATGTGACATATTATCTTCTTGAACATTCAAAGCAATGTGGGAGTTGGGTGTTTTTACTCCCACTTTACACAGGAGTGAAGATGCAGCAATGGTAAATCACTTAACCAAGATTGCAAAGCTAGTGCTCCATCCAGATTTCTTTGACTTTAAAGTCCCTGCTCTTACCATGTGAAGGACCTAGAAAGAATAGTGACAATGTCCATGTAGAATGGTAGATATTTTAAAATGCTTAAAGAAAGTAGTTAGATATATTTTTTCCTCTAACATGCAAATTTACTTTGTAAATGCATGGGTGAGACTATTGTAAAGGTAGAGAGTTCTCTTGAAGGTGAGGGCAGGTATGCTGGTAAAAGGATAAACTGGGACAAAATTGTGAAATGCTCATTGACTCTTACAGCTGAACAAATTAGTAAGAGTAATGGGAAAAAAAGTTGAAAGGGAAGAAATGAGGGTGGACTACAGATGTCTTGAGTTTTGTGGTTGATTAAGAAAACAGAAGACAGGAAACAAAAAGGTGTATATAAGAGAGAAATCCCAAAAGCAGGCTTGGAAACAGACCCTGGTGGAGCAGGCAAGGGAACAACAAAAGAAGACATAGAGTCAACAAAGTACGCTTTAATTGGGAGAGTGTGTCTCAGGTCACAAAATATATGCCAAATAAGATTCTTAGAAAGGAGATACGAAGGCTGGTGCTTACAAAGTGGTTATAGATTCTGCTCCATAAGGTATTTTTCTCCAAAGACCATATTGGGAAGGGGCAAAGGCAATAAATACTGAAAGTTTGATCTAGAACTAGTTAGCAGAAGTCAGGTGGACTCCACAAAGGCTGGGGCCCACTCACAGGCTTTCTGATCTAATGGCATTAACAACATTTATTCTCTTGGAAGGCTTGCTGACCAAATGGCAGACTCCAAGATAAACTGGCAAAAATCCCTGTCCTGTTCTCAAAAAGATCACTTAGGGGAGGAAGATGGAGGGGAAGAGAAAGAGACAGATGTGTAAGCAGACAGATTACAGACAGCAGGAGTATAGTGAATGATCTACATGCACATACACATGGAAGGCACTTTAGAAGTACAAGAGTAGTCATGACTAACTTTGAATGGAAACACACCAAAACCATATGCAAAGTTATAGGTGTTTTATTATCATGAGCAAAGTGCTATGTATTATTAACAGAGTTGAGAATAATTAATTCTTCCTGGTGGCTTTAAGGAAAACTTCATGGAGAATGGGAAATTTGAGAGACCTTGTAGAATGAATTTTCTGCTAGGTAGAGAATAGCGAAAATTAACAAACAAATTAATAAACAAAATTAACACCAAAAACAGGAAGGATTCCATACCTTGGTTCCTTGACAGAAAGGAAAGAGGCACTCAAACTATATGCTCACCCATATCTTTCTCTTTCAATTCTCATTAAAATGATTTAGTGTAAGCTGTTGCCCAGCTCTTCTAACACCTGAGCTTATAATGATGGCTTTTATTTTTTTTTTTGTTGGGGAACTGTGTTTTGTTGTGAGCATCTATGTCTACAGACAAAGCATGGAGGAAACTCTCGGAGCACTAACTTCTGCAGTAACTGTTGGAGAGAATTTTGTGTGTTTCTGATAGATGGTATATGTGAATGTGTGTTTGTATAAGGAGTGAGGGTCTGTACAGGAGGCAGATATGGGGCAATTCCAGGA
This sequence comes from Galeopterus variegatus, assembly GCF_000696425.1. Classification (NCBI taxonomy): domain Eukaryota; kingdom Metazoa; phylum Chordata; class Mammalia; order Dermoptera; family Cynocephalidae; genus Galeopterus; species Galeopterus variegatus. Next base: position 134,326 of record NW_007731704.1, read on the forward strand.
TACGGGGAAGAGGCTGTGACTTCTTCTACCTGCCTTTGGGTTTCTTTTGCCATTTTATTTTCATGTGTCTATAGAAAGACTGTACAGTCCTGGCATTTAGCAGATGGCCTTTGCAGGAATCTGGCCTTAGCCAGATTCACTGCTCATCAATAAAAGACCACATTGTATGTGAAAATATCCTGGGTCCCATATAAAAAGAATTAAATGAGACAGTTTCTTCCAGAGATCAGTTTTAGTCTTCATATTATTTTTTCTGATTGAAGATATAATGTAGAACATGCCTAGGTGGTTTACCATTGCTTTTCAACAGCTGCCCTATGGTGGAAAAAGTCAGGCACAGTATGTACCCAAAACTATAGAAATGTCAGCATGTGCTATGCTGATATATTAATTCCAATAGTGATGATTCAGAAACACATACTGCATATACACCATATGGGCCTTAAATATTTATGAAACCTAAAAGTCATAAAAACAATTCTTTAACGTAAAACTTAAAAATCTATTACTATAATTTTCTACCAGCTAAGTTTTAATCATTACATTTTTTAACTTACAGATTACTCTATTACTGAAAGGACACATAATTTAAAAAAAAATCAATTCTTATTGATTACCTCCTCTGCAAAAGACACTATGCTAGGCACTGGGGAGGAATAAAAAGAATGCTTAGAGTTTGTCAGATTCTTATCTTGTTCTTCCTATTTTTTATTTTTACTACCCATTGAATGGTAATTTCTCTTTAAAAGATAAGAATTGAAGAGGGATGATTAGGTGAATAAGTCCACTGTGCCTTTTCCAAGTGAAATGGTTTATGGGGAAAAGCAAAGCTTGGGAAGAGATTGTAAAGGAATGATTGAAAGAAGGTGTCTTAGAGTGGGAAAAACAACACCTTTGTTTTTTTTTTCTTAGCATGTCCTCCAAGCTGGGAGTAATGCTAGAGCAATATGGCATAGTTTAGTCTAAAAGCTTTTGGCAAAGTAACCCAGAGACCTGGCTTCTAACTCTGGCTCTGACACTAATTTGTTGTATCTTAGTTCCCTAATTAGTAAATGAGAGACCAACTAGTTTATCCTAAAATTTGATGTTATAAAAATTATCTAGCCTTTTACAGGTTTACAAGGAAGACTTTAGGCCACTGAGAACTAGAGAGCTGTATATAATGTTCCAGTTTCTTCCCACATTGTTCCTGGCATAAGTGTTCTAGGGATATTTAGAATGAATGAAGGTGTAAGATAACACAAAAGGGTCAGACGGTGCCTTTTATATCATGGATTTGGAAAGTCATAAAATGCCCTGTACTGGATTGTGCCCATCCATCTGGCCAGGCGTTAATCAGTATCTGGTTTTCTCCTGATGTCATCATGTCCCTTTTCTAGGAGATGCTGCTTCCACCTTCCTCACTTACTTACTGGAACAGGAAAAGGTGTTGTGATGAGACTCACTTTGTCATATGATTTTTACAGAAATAACCTTTTCCTATCTTTTGAATACCTCTTTATTCATTTTACTGTCTTCTTACTATCTCAGTGTGACTCAACAGGAAAAGGTGTTGTGATGAGACTCACTTTGTCATATGATTTTTACAGAAATAACCCTTTCCTATCTTTTGAATACCTCTTTATTCATTTTACTGTCTTCTTACTATCTCAGTGTGACTATTCATCATTTCTATGACATGCTTTCATCCGTCTTCATGATTTCGGCACTTGGCATAGGTGCCTTTCTACTTTAACTCCTGCAAACATTCTTACAAATTTTGCCTTGAGTTTTGGATACTTGATTTTTTCTTCTTCACTTCCCTATTTCTCTACCTTCACATTACTAGTATGATCATTAGTATGGGATCTCATCCCCACCTACAATGGTCTACCTCCAGTGTCTTAAGGTCAGTTATCATCATGGTCATCAACATCATCATCACTATAGTAGTAGTATTTTCAGTGTTTCCTTTCCTTATCAATGTTTATAAATTGCCCTTTTAACATTCCCTCACACTGAAGAAATTGATATTCCGTTTTTATTTTTAAAACTTCTCTCCAAGCCCTTCAATTTTCTTTTGAATCCCTATCTGTTCTGAGCCCCATGATCAGTAATTAAACAATAATCTTGTATCTTCTTGATCTTGCATTGGATCTGGTATGCCAATCCTGGGATCTAATGCAGCCTGACTATCTGCATTCCCAGTTCTTGTCCCACCAGTGGTAGAAGGTCATGTAAAGCATACTGATTGGGTCCTATAGAAATTTAGGCAGTCTAGGGCCGGCCCGTGGCTCACTTGGGAGAGTGTGGTGCTGATACCGCCAAGGCTACAGGTTCGGATCCCTATATAGGGATGGCTGGTTAGCTCACTTGGGAGAGCGTGGTGCTGACAACACCAAGTCAAGGGTTAAGATCCCCTTACCAGTCATCTTTAAAAAAGGAAAGAAAGAAATTTTGGCAGTCCGTCTTCAGCTAGACTCTTTCTGTCCTCTGTGACTTTATATCACTTTTGGATGTTGCAGTTTCAATCCACTTCTCTACTCTTTGTGTTCTCAGTCTTATTCTTAGCTCTTTTACACTTAACAGATAAGCTTTCGTGATTTACTGAGAACATTGAGGACATTTGTGGCAATAAGCCTGTCAACTTCTTTCTCTTTAATTTAGAAAATCTCTTGTACTTCCACTTATTTTCCTCTTTACTGCTGTCCCTTTTTTCCATGTTTAATTCCAGCAACTTGTGCTTTATCTTATGATCACCCAATTCCTCCAGGAGTTGGTTTATTTTTTGCAAGTTTAAGTTCCCAAATCTACCGCTTATTCGTTGTGTGATTTTTGAGTAGGTTTTTGAACTTGAGACTGTTGTCTCATTTTTAAAATAGGAAAGTGATACCCATCTCATTGGATTGCTGATAGATCAAATGAAATAATAGATTCTTACGTGTCTTTCCAACTGCTTGTGACTTAGCTATTTGAAGCAAAATTGTTATATTTTTCTTTTCAAATCATTAACCTTTGCTCCCACTAGGACAAGAATCACACCAAGCATCATGCTCTAACTACAAAGTGTGTAAACATATTATGAATTAAAAAAATCAGGCTAGAAATAGAGATACGCTGCTATCTCAAGGGGATTTCCCCCCCTAAAGCTTTGGAGCCTGACCTGTAAAAAAAATGAGAGCAGTTAATTTTGAAAACAAAGTAAGACGCAAGTTGGGTGTTAACATGACTTTTATGAGCTTAGCTGTTTTACCTACAAAATAATGAGGTTTGACTGGGTGATCTCTAAGGCCCCTTACAGCTTCAGGTATCTGTGATATTATAGCCTGGAGTTTGAGCTCCTTTTATGACATGAAATTCATAGGCTGAACTTCCATATTTCCTGAAATAGAAGGCAGCAGCTCAGGGATGGTACTACTTCATCAGACAAAGAAGAATTTCTTGTTGCAAATGATTGTACTATTAGTTTTTGAGAGAAAACCCAATGATCTGCTCAGTGTACAACGAGCAGTATTGAGTGTTTCCTAGCAGATAGATAGCTGACAGGCTTAAAATGAGTATTGATGTGTTTATGTGGAGATAAGGACACACGTTAGCTTTTCTCAGAATTCCATTTTCAATTACTCTTGAACTAGTTTGAAAATTCATCGTCTTCACGCCAAATATCTCTTAGTGTGCCGTGTATGCTGAGTAGCCGACCCTGACATCCCAACAAGGCTCACATAAGGATGCTCAGGCAAAAATGAAATGGAATCAAGGGAGTGCGAGTCTCTGGTATTGCCCTGGTAGTCAGGAATCAAGGATTTTTGTCCATCAGGTAATACATCCATATTCCTGTCTTTTCATTCTTGCTTTGCCTCTGACTTCTTCACTCTCATTCTTCCTCCTCCTTTCATGTCTTCTTTTTGTCTTTCTTTCCTCTCACATAATATCCATTGCCTTTTTAGAAAAAAATAAGCAAATGCATGAATATAGATCTTTCTAGGATAAGCTGCTCTTGCTTATTAAAAGCAGAGAGAATACTGCAGAGACCCAGGACTAGTGGCGGTGGTGTAAAGACATTTAGGCTGCTTCTTTAACTTTAGGCTACACCACACTATACATAGATGACCTTTCTAGATGAGAAAATTCCATCACCTTTCCTGGTTTCTCTTCCAGTATTGACCAGTATTCACTACCAGAAATGCTGCAATATTGAACCTGCTGCTAAATTGTCTTTAATGCTGGAAATAGTGAATGTGTTGACAAATTAGAGGGGAAAAAGAAATAGGAGCTGTTGAGGCATGGCCCCAGAAAGGTTCAGTGTTTCTAAATATGATGTTTTATAGGATAGCTGTAGGCATATGCAGCCTAGGATCAAATTGATCTTCTTGAAATATAATAAGCCTATAATTTGCAGCTACTCCACATCCTGTCTTGGTCCCATATGCAGCCACAGCTGCGAGGTCCTAAGTATGATTATTTTAAATCAAAAAGTTTGTCTGAAGATAGACAATTTATTTAATAATGTTCGTAAAATTGTGAGAGGCATAGTTTTACAAATTGAAATTTTACCTATTTCACAGAATTTTATAGATTGTGGGATTGAAAAGAATTCTTAGTCCTCTGTCAGATGCTTAAATCATTCTTAGAATAGCCAAGTGATATTCTACCCTGTATCTGCATATCTCTTGAGGATGAAGTGTACTTATGAAGGTTCTTCCATTTTTAAAGCACAGAAATTACTAAACAGTTCTGTCTTATATGAGAAGATTTAGGCATAAGCTAAGTATCTATCTTTCCAGTCCTTCTTTGTTCACGATTTATAGCTTGCTCGCAATGAACCATCTCCCTCCAACCCAATAAAACAAAGCAAAGCAAAAATCAACCTGAATGTAATTTGCAAATCTAAATAGATCAATGAGAAACTGATAAATTTATTTTAATTATTTAGGTTGCTGCAAAGAGCTGATTTGTTAAAGAAGGCACACAGACAAAAAAGGGGGTATCTAATTATATTTATTTCTTTAGAACCTACAACCTTTTTTTGACTGAAATATTGATGACTTCAGCTCTTACTTTTTTCCTCATAAAACTTAGGCTCGTCCCTTAGTTTCGTATTTTGTCAAAAACATGATCTTAAAAATACGTTAACTTATTTTCATGTCATGAAAGCAAATTCTTTTCTAGAAAATCTGCTTCACAGAACAGTGCAAAAGTAAAACATTCGATTAGCTAAAAATAAAATCAGCTGAACTAAAAATAAAAATCTATTAAGAGTACTGTACTTTATTGCAACAAAATTATTCCTTTTAGTTTACTGTTGACTTGAAAAACAGACAAGTGGAGGGGAAGAAAGAGCCATTTGAATAGATTGTGGGGGATCAGGGTTAAGTGTGTTGGCACACAGGGGTGTAGTATCATGGAACATACTGAAACATGCCAGAACACGCCTCTATTGGTTTCTTCACAGAAAAAATGAGTTGGTAATAATACCTGATATACCTGGTCATTGAAGGGATTAAAAATAATACTTATGAAGTATCTGAAAATTAATAAAGAGGAGCCATTTTTATGACTCATGCACCAAATTATCAGGTGTACCGTGAATCTATAAATTCAGAAGGGTCTAAGAAAGGCCCCAGAGTTAATGTCTAAATTGTTGCTTCATGAGTTTAGGAGGTAGCTGTAGTAGAAAGATCAAAGGTTTTGAGTTCTGGGTATGCCTCTTGCCAGAAGAGTGACTTTAAGCAAATTATTCATCTCCCTGAGCCCATGTTTCCTTATTATGAGTATCATATGAGTAAATCACATGGCAGTGACAGGCACTTAATAAGGGCTAATTCTTTTTTCCTAATATGATCAACCTACTGCAGACACACCTGTAGTGTTTAGAGTGATCACAACCAAAGGGTGTGTGTTACCAAAGTAACTATCTAGTTACTTTCAAATACTTTGCATTCCAGATTGCAAAGCAAGTTGTGAAATTTTAGCATTGTAATATGCTAACAAGGTCCCTGTTGTTCCTCAAATGCAGACTGTTATTGTTCTGTGTAGAAAAAAATAAGGCATTTCCTCCCAGTTTTCACTGAATACCATCTATCTTGAGCTATAGAACCCCTTCGGCGGCTGTTTGAGATGATATGATTGTTATAATCTCAATATCTTCATTTCAGTCTATAATTTTGCCTGGCTGTTTGAGATGATAGGATTGTTATAATCTCAATATCTTCATTTCAGTCTATAATTTTGCCAAATGGTATTTATTCAAAACTCCTATGCTTTCTTTTTTTTTTTTCTCTCTATTTTTCCTTTTTCTCAGAAAGTGATGAAATTTTCTCAAATATACGGCTGTTTGAGATGATATGATTGTTATAATCTCAATATCTTCATTTCAGTCTATAATTTTGCCAAATGGTATTTATTCAAAACTCCTATGCTTTCTTTTTTTTTTTTTTCTCTCTATTTTTCCTTTTTCTCAGAAAGTGATGAAATTTTCTCAAATATATAAATAGAGACCTGGTTCTTAGTTCTACTTATAAGCTGCGTGGTTACATATGTGAGCAAATCACATACCTAATTTTAGCTTCAATTTCCTTATTTATAAAAGAATAGGTAGACGTCTTCAGAGAATTCTTTTGAGATTCAAATGAGAAGTTGAACTTGCTAGAAACTGATGTGTGATATACAAATGTGAAGTATATTATTTTACCAAACTTGGCTGAGCCAAAGATATTGACACCCCTGGAATCTCCTATAAGACTGAGGTAGCGTGAGCTACTGTACTTCTCAGTATCAGATAGTCTTTGAGATGTCAAAGCCTAGGGATTGTCATACAGATTATACATCTCTAACCCTGGCCAGTCACAAGGGAGACTAGATGTTGATGACTCTGATTGATCAACACTGTCACCAGATAAATAGCTTGAAGTGCATGTTTTTCTTAACGATTCCCATCATAGATGTGGGTTAATTCATCTATAACAATATCTAATAATGATATCACCATGCATATTACAGAGTACATCATTTGCTCTGATCTTCATGTAAAACCCCATGAGGTCCATAAATCAAATGTTATCATGATTCCCTTTTTACAGATTTGCTTCAAATTAGTCAAGTAGGTTTACCAATATCACCTAGACAGTTAGTGGTAGAGGTGGCACTTAAATATAGTTATTACGATTCTTAATCCACTTTTTCTCTCTACTGTCTACATAAGGTGTTGTAAGTAATGAAACCAAGCATTGGGAAAAAGAAGCTGTAGTTTGTTCAAATAATTTGAAAGTTGGCCTAAGACCATTTTTGTTTTACAATGCACAAAGCAGCCAGCGGCCCATGAAAAACTTTTCCACTGAGGTGGTCAGCAGGATTTCACTCCTTTCAAAGATGTCCTTCTTTTGATTTTGGATGATTAGAGAATTTAGAATGCTAAGTGATAAGAGGAAAATGTGAGCAAGTATAAAAACCAATAAGGTGCTAGGAACAGAAGTTGTGAATACAGAAGTTTAAATAGATATCCATCTAAGACTATGCACGCTCTCTTGAATGAGTTGATGTGCTGTGCTTTAAATTCTGTCTTCAGGTATGAGCCTTGCACTTTGAGCAGCTCTGGCTGGACACAAGGGGATGCCCATGAGTAAAAGCATCTTTTGCCAAGTTACTGGTTGTTTACATAACAGCAACAAAAATTTGCTTGCTCTTCTGTAAAGCGACATAGGTTTGGGTTGGGATAAGTAAAATCTCCTTAGCATGACAAACCCGAGGGCCCCACCTGTCTTTCCAGCTTCTTTTCCAACCTTCCTCTCTAGAGTGGCATCCACTTTGATGCCAACCACACAAGGACACTTGCGGGTCCCTGGAGAAGTCAATTTAGGTGGTGGGTTGGTTTTCTCTTCCCCATCACAATCCTTTGAAGATAGATTAATACTTGTTGCTGTTACCATTATTACTATTCAGATGTCAGGATAAAACATTTTATAAACTTT
>NW_007731704.1:142281-151632 GCF_000696425.1 Galeopterus variegatus
ATTTGAGTTTTTAAATAATAATAAAAAAATCTTATTTTTCTCATTCTTCTATTTGTTTCCAGTAGGTAGCAGAATCACACTGGACTAGACAGACAACTAGAGGGCACAGGAGGGTAGGGGAGGGGAGTGAAGATCTGCCCCCGGCTCTCGCATCCTGCTTGAGCCTTCTGAGCCAGCCCGCTCCCCTTTCAGGCAAGAAACCCCCACAACCCCCTGGTTCTTCTGCATGAATTATGATTACAATATGCTTTTTCTCCTTTAATCTATTAATGTGGTGAATTTCATTTACAGATTTTTTAAAGAAGATCTAATCATCTTTGGATTCCTGTGATCCACTCATGGTCAAGATATATTATATTTTTTTATACCCTGTTTTGGTTTGTTAATATTTTAGTTGGAATTTTATAGTTATATCATGCATTAATGGACTTATAATTTAAAAAAAAAATATTTTCCTGATTTTGGGATCAAGAATTACTGGTTTTAGAAAATGAGTTGGATGGGAGCGCAGCAGTGCTCCCGCCGAGGGTTCGGATCCCATGTGGAGACCGGTTCCTGCTCACTGGTTGAGTGCGGTGCAGGCGCGACACCGAGGGTTGCGATTCCATTACCGGTCAGTAAAAAAGACAAAAAAGGAAAAAAAAAAAAAAAAGAAAAAAAAGAAAATGAGTTGGAAAGTATTTATCCCCCCGCCCCGCACTTCTTTTCTCTATTGTCTGGAAGGTTCTATATGGTTGGGATGAATTTTTTTCTCTGAAAAGTTGGCAAAACTCACCTGTAAAACAATTTGAACCTGGCATAGAACTTCTAATTTTAGAGTCAATCCTATAGATAATCTTTCTTTTTTTTGTTTTACGTTTTTTTCTTATTGTAAATGTAGTGTGTGTGTGTGTGTGTGTGTGTGTGTACCATTAAAAAACCTTAACATTCACTCATATATTACATATTTAAAGCAGAAATAACCACTCTCAATCTTTATTTGAAGTATAGGGTGGAGGAGTTAGATCCACCGGCCTCCTCAATTGTCAGTTTCTCACTAAGACCTACTCTAACCATTCATCTCTAATCGCAGCCTCCACACTCTGTTCCCGCTTACCCTGCTTTACTTTGATCCATAGCATTGAGCATATTCTAGCATACTATACAATTTACTTACTTGTTATGTTTCTTATTTTCCTCCTCCCAATAGAATGTGAGTTCCCAAAGGTTAGAGGTTCTTGAATTATTTATCTGTTTGTTCACGGTTATATTTCTAGCACTCAGAATGGTGCCTGGCACAAAGCAGACACTCATACAATATTTGTTTAATAAATAATTTTTTTTGTATAGAACTTTCTCTATTTTTATATAATAATTTTTTGTTTGTTTTTGGTTTAACACTGTTTTAGAAACATTTTTTTCTGCATCATTAATATTTCTTTCCTGAGATTGTGCTCAAAGCACTGCACTCCAATTAAACATCTTGAATTTCTTTTCACATCTCTGTCTATGTGTATATCTCACTTTAAAATATCGGCATAGCATTTCAACCTATGGTTGTAATATATCAAAGTGTAACTTAACTGAACCAAGAGGTATTTTGTCGTATGCCCATTACCTAGTTTTCCGACTTGCTGAAGAAGAGCCTAAAAACTGCTTTTAGTAATTTCCTTGTTTCAGCAACTTTAGTTCTTTGCTAGAGGACGTTTCACTTCTCAGGATGCGTGTGGCACCTCTCTAGTCCCCTCTTTCCTTCTTGCCATTTACCTCCTGAGATATGTCTTACTTTTGTGGGTGTGAATGGAGAGGTGGTAAGGATGGCCAGGAAAGGGAAAAAGACCCTGTGGCTGCTGCAGAAGATGCAGCCATGCAGCGGAGCTCCACCTGCACTACTGTCCTGCTTTGCAACCAGGACAGGCAGCAGGATGTGAGGAAGCCATCTCTGGTTCTCTTTCATAGCCGTTCAGCAAGGTTGGCTGGTGCCTGGGTTTCTCAGTTCAGTCCCTTTGGCCTCTGTATTAATGGCCAAGCCATTTCTCCTAGATTTTAGGGTTGTTGTAATTTTTACCTGTTCACTGCATCCAAAGGATCTTTCTAAAATGCAAACTTGGTTATGTTCCTCCCTTGCTTTAAAATTTTTAAAGCACCCCATTACTGTAAGAATAAAAAAAATGCGTATTTCTTCAAAAGGCCTAAAAGGTGCTACATTATTTGGTATCTTCATGCTGCACCAGTCTATTTCCCTTCACGCCCCACTACACATTCTACAATCCAGCTGGACTGAATTTTTCCATCAGAAAAACAAAAATCACCTCCCTGTCTTGCAACATGCTAACTCTTCTTCCCTTTTCCTTATCATGTTTGCTTACTCAATTTTTGGGTTTCATCTTAGATTGGAAAGCCTCCCATAGTAGCTTTAATCTGGGTGAGGTGCCCTCCTGTGTGCCCGGCACCCTATTTTACCCCTATTTGTTTGTGTCTTAATTGGCTTATATTTCCCATTAGAATATAAGCTCCTTTAAGGTAAAGGCTTCATCTATGCTGTTTTCAATAGAATCCCCACTGTCTCATATCATGCCTGACACATTGTAGTTGTAGAACAAACACTTGATGACTAACAAAATGATAAATTTGATTTTTCTGTGCCAGAAAAAGACACAAAAAAACACTTAAGTCAGAGACTTCAAGCATTTGTCACTTTAAACAATGAGAAGTTTGCATAATGGGAGGGGGCAGAGTGCAGTGGCAAAGAGCCCAGACTCTGAGTGCACAGCCTGTATTTGACAGCCTGCTCCAGCATATTTACTAGCTGTGTGACCTTGAGTAAGTTATTCGACTTCTCTGTGCCTCAGTTTTTACATACATTAAATGATAATAGTATATTCCTCATATGGTTGTTATGAGGATTTATAGGTTAACCTTTGCAAAGCATTTAGAACTTGCGTGACACATAGTAAACACATATTTTGAGTGTTTGATTAATTTGATTAAACAAATAAATAAACCCTCCAGTAGCCTTCTGAATAGAAAGAGTTACAAAGGACTTAAAGCTTTTCAATTGATTTTCAGGTCCATTCACACACCTCAAAGGGTGACTACCTAAAATAACTTGAACTATTTGTTTTTGTATTGTGGTATTTTATTCCATTGGCAATAAAAAACAAGAAGGTTATAGGACTATTTTTATTCATAATAATCAACTGTATTATTTATAGAGCATCCTTATGTTCTCCAAAAACTCATTCTTGAACTAAACCTTTTTGATATCTGTCAGCTGTCCCACTGTGATGAATAGTGGTTGTAGTCCTCATCTTTTCTTGGTTCTTCCTTTACTGCAATTTTGTGGCTATTGCCTTAGATTATATACTAATGTCATGATTTTGGAGGATTTTCAACAGTAACATAGGCAGGGTATACTATGTGATAACACTGCAGAATAGTTTCTTACAGAGGACTTTGGCATGAACCAGGCCTGTAATAGGAATTGACAAAGTGGCTCCCTTTATTAGGTGTACTCAAACCCCACCGGTTTCCATAGCAGCATGAGCAAGAGCACGGATCAAGCACTGTTGGTGACTTCAGGATTATAGACATTTCTCACATCCCTACCTTCCTAAATATGAAGTTTTATGGAGTATATGAGTCCCTAGCACTATTCTGGAGCCATAAGTTTTAACTGGGATAAATTAAGAGATCCAGGAAGAACAGAGAAAATCTCCCATAGAAATCTATAGGTTTGGGGTAACACACAAGGCGAGTCACAGAATCATGTTGAATGGTGATTGGGAGTATCTCAATAATTCTTAATTCAACTAATTAGAAACACCGAGGAAGGATGGAAACTGGACATTATGAATGCATTTGAAAAACCTATAAAATTCACTCATCAATATTTAATGAATGATTACTATTAGGCCTAGTTGTGACATGTTCTAGGATCCTGCAACAAAATGTCATAGCACAGAAGAGGGACCTGAGATTTGGGTTGACACACTCATGAAGGTGTGGTTTAAGTTGGGGTTTGGAGAAATCAATTCAAAGGCAGGATTTAGCTCAGGTGAGGGGAGATGGTAAGTCCAAGACACAGGAGGCAGAGGGATTAGTAGATTCAGGTGTGATGAGGAAGGATGGAAACTGGACATTATGAATGCATTTGAAAAACCTATAAAATTCACTCATCAATATTTATTGAATGATTACTATTAGGCCTAGTTGTGACATGTTCTAGGATCCTGCAACAAAATGTCATAGCACAGAAGAAGGGACCTGAGATTTGGGTTGACACACTCATGAAGGTGTGGTTTAAGTTGGGGTTTGGAGAAATCAATTCAAAGGCAGGATTTAGCTCTGGTGAGGGGAGATGGTAAGTCCAAGACACAGGAGGCAGAGGGATTAGTAGATTCAGGTGTGATTTGGAAGCTCTCTACCAAACTAGCTTCCTTATGAAGGAGGAAATAGTGATTCATATAGAGCAATTCAGGAGTAAGGTGGGACAGATGTCCGTGTTATGAGACCTGTTTCAAGCTATCCCTAGCTTTCTATGGGAACACCTGCATTTTGGGAGGGAAAAACTTACTATGGTAGATTTTATGTTTTCCATTGTTTGTACTGGACACTCAGAAAACCATGCCAGACAGATAACCTTACCTTTCTCAAGACGTTTTCAACGCATACATTGTGTAGATCATCAAGGTATTTAACAGGGTTTATGTATATGGGCTCTGGAATCAAACAGCCTTGAATTTAATATAGACTTTGAGCAAATTACTCAGTTGTAACTGGAAATAAAAATAGTACCTGCCCATCGAGTCATTGTGAGAATTAAATAAAATTTAGTAGTGTCTGGCATGGAACAAACACTCAATAATCATTAGCCATTATCATTTTTTATGTGACATGAGAACAGTGATATGTTTCTGAAAATGTTTGGGCTTTACCATGCCCAGATAGGAGGTGAGGTTACTGCATTTGAACACGTATCATGCCACTTATTGGTCTGAGCAAGCAGAACCACTCACTGTTCTTTCCTTTTTCATGTATAAGATGGGGATGATTGTGATAATTGAGATAATGCACATAAAGCACCTGGCTTATAACATTGCTGTTGTTGCTTTTGGTTCAACTTTCTAAAGACAATGAAACCAGCTCTAAGCATCTAGCATAGATATTAAAGACAAATCATATCTATAGATTTCATCTTCTCTGGGATGAAAACTTACTGTGTGGTGCTGATGAGAATTACTCTGATTTATAGCTTTCTGCTTTGTGGCAATTATAGCCAATGGGTTATTCTCTTTGAGTAACAAAAGTAACAGAGGAATTCAAAGTGAGATTGGAGGAAAAGAGTATTTATGCAATTTATTAGCTTTTACAATAAGTCTCTGGGCAGTAATCTCATCTCTCAGACTCCAGGATCTGGTAGGTAAGTATACTTGTCTTGGAAAGATGCTTATGCACATCTGAAATGGGAGGATTTACTTCCACTGTAGTCAATTTCTGTGTGTATTGATTTTACTAGAATGTGGAACACGGAATTATCCCTGATGGGCCTTACTCATCAGTTCTAGAGACCTGAAACAGATTTTAAAGAAACTATCACTCAGAGGGATGAGGTCACAATTGGATCTGAGATTTCCAGTTCTAAGGTACTGGAGAAAGCCTTGGAGAATTATCCATATTCTCTAGGATATCTTGAGAAATCATCAGAAGTCCCATTTCAATTTAGTTGACCCCTAGTAGCTAGAGGCCTGAGCATCCTTAGGGTTTTCTATCTTCATCCAGCTCCTCCTCTGCTTGGCAAGAAAATTTCCAGCCTGTTTTTATGCAATTTCTAAAATAAACTCATATATAATACTTAATATGTAATATATAATACATAGTATATAATTAGCCTGACCAACTACTTGTGGACTTCTTTAAAGATTTGATATATGCAACCCTACAATGAAAGCTGAAAGATGAAAAAATGTTTTTCCTTAGGCTAAAAAAAAAAACTGGATTAAATATCTAGGCATAGGATAAAAAGCACATGGAGATGGAGATAATTAAAATGCAGTGAAGGGGAAAAGGCAGATGGAATAAGTCTCAGAGAAGGAGAGATAGAGAAAGATAGATATTTCTGAGCAGTGTGGAGGGTTTGGTCGATGTTAGATATGCTAATTTGTTATAGGTACAACTGACATGGTCCTGTGGCTTTCTCTGGTGACATTAAGTAGCCTGGAGGTAGAAACAGAAAATGATGAAGTTGAATGCTTTGTCTATTACAGTATCCATCTCTCAAATTAAGACGATTTTCCCCAAAGGAAGGAGGCTTTCCTTCCTTTGCTTAATCTGACGTATGTTTGTCATCTACTTATTTATCAGAATTTTGAGGGGGAAGTACAAACTATAATGAGGTGCAACAATTAATCATATCTTTTTTTTTTTTGCAGGAAATTCCTTAATATAAAAATTTTCATCAAAATGAATTTACTAATAATTCTTTAAGTGCTAATGGCTGCCTAGTTGTATGAAACATTGCCTGTTTACTTTTTACATCACTATTGTCTTCTCTGATAGCCATTCCTCGTATATATTGCTGTTATGTTGCAATATGCCATTTTTTAAATTTCTAAATCTTTCAGGAGACTGATACTGAACACTAAAGATCACCTGGACAGCATTACACTATATGCTGGGTGCTGCTAACCAGGTTTTAGAACTTTGAAATCTATCAAATGATTATCTGTTCAGTTGTTGGTATCATGCTTAGCTATAGTAGGCAAAACCTCTGTCTTGTTTCAATAATATATCCAAAAACTTTAGGTACATTCATCATCTTTTTCCATCTTCAGCAGGCCAAAGATGGTATTATTATGAGCTTGGCAGTTTTCCCAGCATGAGTAGGTAGTGGATATTGACCTTTCTATTATTTTGAGTTCTGTTGACTTTTCCGCAATACTTTGTAAAAGTTCAACATGTTATTTGCTTGGAACAACATCATCAGTCATGCTAAGCCAACAACCAGTTAACAGAGGCAGATTGCTTGGTTAAAATATGTGGGCTTAGGAGATTTTTAGAGCAGTAGAACAATTTTGCATGATTCTGTAATGGTGGATACGTGTCATGTATATATTTGTCAAAACTCATGGACAGTATAGCACAAAGAGTGAAGCCTAATGTAAACTATGGACTTTAGTTAATAATAATGTGACAATATTGCCTCATCAATTGTAACAAAGGAACCAAACAAATACAAGATGTCAATAGTGAAATCTGTTGTGTGTGTTGTAGGTGGGGCAGTGGGATGCAAGGAGTTATGTGGGAACTCTACTTTCTGCTCAACCTTTCTGTAAACCTAAAACTCCTCTAAAAATAAAGTTTATTAATGAAAACAATATGAAGGCTTCCAAAGAGGAAATTGTAACTAAAGGTAAAAATAGATGTTATAAAGAATAATCAAGCAATATAGAAAAGAATATATGTTAATTTAACCATTTATAGGTTACAAGTAAATCATTCTGGTTACCCAGTCACACATGCACTTCAAATGACATGTCCATAATTAATTATTGACTATTACATATCGACTATTATTATCTGTATACATGTAGGTATACGTGAGCATGAGAACAGTTACTGGGCCAGAGCCATGTTCACTAGTTATATTTCTGGCCATAACATCAAAGGATGTTTTGTGGGGAGATATGGCTGTCCTCAACTTCTGAGACTCAAAATTCCCCCAAAGATTATTTACTTTCCCTTAACCTGATATGTAATTATCTTCTATCTTATCAGAGATCTTCTTGAGCCTATTTTTATTTGATTCTTCTCCTGATATGTAACAAGTTTCAGACACTTTCACTTACTATAATAGCTTTACGACTTAAAACTCTTTCTTTAAAATGTTCCCAGGGGTAATCCCTTGTTCTAGTGTTCTGGCAAATTACCTTGTTCTCAATTTGTTCAAATTCTTCTTAATTTAAAAAATTAAAACAATATATCTTAATTCATATTTTATCCATGATTATAGCATTCTTGTTATTTTCTTATCTCTTGAAAAGAAAGAACTGACATAACATGTTATCCTTTTTTTCCCCCTTTTCTTTGGCCAGGAATACTGTATTGAGACATCACATGTTATTCTAAGGAAGAGTATGAGGCTACTTAATTATGTGAACTCAAGAATTCCAATACAGTTTATTTTTCTTTAGTACCTTGCCAATTAATAGCTGTTGTCTGAGATTTCACTGTGAGATACTTATTTTAACTTAATTTTTGACCACTTCACATTTGACTACTCGGGGGAGGACATAAAGAATGAAGAGACTGGAGGCACAGAAAGCAAACTTCTTCAAACTTTGCATCTGTGCCTAGAAAAGCTAGAAATCTATAAATGGTTTCCATCAGTGGATGCTGAGGGGCAGGAGACCACGGTCTATTACATCCAGACACTGGGAACGTTGGCTTCAAGAGCTTGTTATCCTAGTGCTCAGCAAATAGGCTACAGTGACTCCAGATACCATGTCGGGATGTAATTGGCTGCTTGTCAGTGACTAACTGAAATGTTTCCCTCGAAGTTAGAATACTTCCCTTAAAATATTACCATTCTTAAAGTCAACCTATTATGATGCAAAGAACATAAACAGGAGATGGAGGTAGATCTGAATTCAAATTCTGAAACTGCCAGTAAGATCTGTGTGACTTTAAGCAAATTTCATCTTCTCTCTTGAGCCTCAACTTACTCATTTGGAAAACAAAGAGAAATAAACTCATAGGAGACTTTTTTTTTTTTTTTTAGTAATAATGCAATTTTTAAAAGTGCGAATTTAGTGCCTGGTACATTGTAGGCACCCAATACATGGTAAATATTATTGTGAGCTCACATGAAGTTTATCTGCCACTTTACTGTGCTTTCAGGATCTTCTTATAATTTATTCTGAGAGGCTAATTGAGTGTTAGGAGAAGCCGAATTTCCTCAACTAATTCAAATACTATATATTCTTCCCTCCAGACCATATGAAGTCATGGAGCAATAAAATTAGAAGGAACTTAGAGAGAACTTATTTCCAAAGCTTTATAATGCACGCCAGAAAACCTGACACCAAAGAGTTTGATATGAGTAGCTGAAGAATCCACTAAGTCCCACTTCCTTCCACTCAGTAAGACCAAGCACAACCTTGCTCTGACTTTAATGCAGCAATAACAATGGTAATACAGCAAACACAAGGCACATAGTTTTTAAAAATACCATTCTTGCAAGATGTGAAATTTTCTTTCTAGTTCTTGTCCATATGGCATGTTGTACAGAACTGTAATGATAGTAAAGGTATAATTCTAAATCCTGTTTTTTACCCTCAATTACATGCCTATCATTTTTCCATATTGTTATAT
>NW_007731705.1:0-10321 GCF_000696425.1 Galeopterus variegatus
AGAGAAAAAGAAATTCCACATGTTCTCACTCATTGGTGGGAACTAAAAAAAAACAAACAAATTAATTCACCCACATACACACACAAAAAAAACCCGGGAGGGGTGGGGAAGAAGATATAACAACTATACTTTTATGAAGTTGTTACAACAAGCAAACGGAAAGGACATTCTTGGGGGGGAGGGGAGAGAGGGAGGAGGGAGGGAGGTGTCGGTGATGGGCCATAATAATCATATACAGTGTATATTGACAAAATAAAAATTTAACGAAAAAAAAAAAAGATCTCATTTTCAATTCCTTTGTACAAATACTTATAAATGGTATTACTGGATTATATGGTAGTTCTGTTGGGGTTTTTTTTGTTGTTGTTTGTTTGTTTGTTTTTATTTTGAGGAACCACCATGCTGCTTTTCTTAATAGCAGTACCAATTTACATTCCCATCAACAATGCATAAAGGATCTCTTTTCTCCACATCCTTGCCAACCTTTATCTTTTTCTTTGTATGTATATATACATATGTGTGTGTGTGTGTGTGTGTGTGTGTGTGTATTACTACCATCTGAATAGGTGTGAGGTGATATATTTTTGCATTTTTTATTTGCATTTACCTGATGATTGGTGGTGTTGAGAACTTTTTCATATAACTCTCGCCATTGTTATGTCTTACGTATACTACTTTGGAGAAATGCTCATTTAGTTACTTTGCCCATTTTTTAATCAGGTTTTTTTTTTTTTTTGCTATTGAATTGCATGAATACCTTATGTATTTTAAATATTGACTTTATTTTGTTTTGTTTTATCAGGCAGTCAGTTTGGTTAGGTTAGGAGCACAAGTTCTCTCTTGTTCTGTGCTGGTTCTAGTGGATGCTTTGAGTCTGCACCATGTTGTGTCAATGAGTTTGAGGTCTGGAAATGGTTTAAATTTTAGTATAGTTCTCAATGTATTTTCTGTGTTTTGTTGGATCTGTTCCATGCATTCACAGCAAAAGAGTGAGCTCATATCTTGTTCCAGTTCTTACACAGGATTAAGGGATCCACTCACCCTGCATTCTCCCCAGGTAGTGTAGTTAGCATGTGTCACCATAGCATCTGCAATTATGGGTGTGGGTGCTACCATTGGGGAGGGGTGAGTAGGACAAAGATAAAAAAATAATAAAAGAAAGAAAAAAAGGGAAAGATATCAAGGGGGGGTACATATATTCTCCACATTCATGCCCTTCTTCTTTTCTTTCTTTTTTTTTTTTTTCTTTTTCTTTTCTCTCTTTTCCTTTCCTTTCTTTGCCTTTTCGGTGCCTGTGCTGCTCTGTGACTGGGACATAACTTTTAGCCAGGTCTAATGGAAAAACAAAGAAGAAATAGGGAAATCTACCTCTTGATCTCCAAGCTCTAAGAGATCTTTTCCCTGGTCCTCTGGGCAGAAAAACAATAAGTTATATCTTGCAGCTTTTCATACCTGTACAACCTGCTGTATCTCTGCTGGGTACTTTTCCTCTACTGGAAGAAAAGAAAATAGAAAAAAAAAATTGAGCATCTCCACAGTACAAATCACTTTGTTGGTTTTGATTCCATGCTTCAGCCTATCTGATTTACTATAGAATCCTCAGCTAGCTGTTTTTGTATATTGTCCATATTTTAGTTTTAATTTACAGAAGAGACTGACTAAAATGGGCTCATTTCATCTTTTTTAGATTGGACCATATTTTTAATATATATTAAGTATTAAGTATAAATATAGTGTAATAGTTGGAGATAAAGTGAGTGTTATGAAAAAAAATAAATTTGGGTGTTGTATATATGATAGAGAATATACTTATAGGGTGGTCAAGAAAAGTGTCACTTAGCAGATAGATTGTGAATAAAAGGTTTGAAGTCAATGGAGAGTTTAACAAGACAACTTTCTGATAAAAGAATATTTTGAACAAAGGGAATAGCAAGGCAAAACACTAAGTTTTGCACTGTCCAAGAAATCTGGAAGAAGCAGGGAAGCCAACACGGTTTGAGAAGGAAATACAAAGGAGAGAATAGAAGGGAAAGTTCAAGGATATTTCAGGTACCCAGTAGATGTGGAACATCCAGGTAACTCTAATGTCTTTGGCTTATATTATGAGTAATAATGGGAGTCATTGCGTAAGTTCAATTTCTAAAAAGATGTTTTTATAACGTCATTGAGGTATAATTGATATACAACAAAATGCATACATTTAAAGTATACAATGTAATAAAATTTGTCATATATGAAACCACTGCCATAAATTTAACAAACATATCTCTTATCTCCCAAAATTTCTTCATGTACCTTTAAAATGTGTCTCCACCACCCTTTCCAGTAGTCCATCCTCATCTCCCAGGTGACAACTAATTAGTGATTATAGATTAGGTTGTTTTTATATTTAGAATTTATTTATAAATGTATACATATATATATGTATACATATACTCACATGCATATAATTCTATAGTATGCCTCCTTTCTTCTGGCTTCTTCCACCAAGCACATTATTTTGAAATTCATTCATATGTTATGTGTACCATCAATTCATTCCTTTATAATGCTAAATAGTGTAGTATTACAAAGATATGCCTGTGTTTGTCTATAAAGACATTATTGTTAGATATTTGGAATGATTCGATTTTTGAGATATTATAAATAAAGCAGTTATAAAAATTTGTGTACAAGACCTTGTGGGGACATAGGCTTTCATTTCTCATGGGAAAATATACCTAGGAGTGAAACAGCTTTGTCATGTGCATATTTAGAATTAAGATATTGTTTTATTTTCTAAAATGATTGTATCATTTACATATATCACAGCAGTGTGAGAGTAGCAGTCGCTGCTCTGCATCCTCAACAACACCTCTTATGGTCAGGATTTTTAATTTATGGACATCAAAACACTGTGTGCTGTATTTCACTGAGGTTTTCATTCACATTTCCTAATTACTAATGGAATTCAGCAAGTCTTCATGTGCTTATCTACAACGTGTATATATCTTCTGGTGAAGAGTACATTAAAATCTTTGTCCCATTCCTATTGGATAATTGCTTTTCTTTTTGTCTAATACTAAAGCTCTGTTATGTATACTGAATGCAGGCCCATTTTCAGATACTTAATTTGCAAATATTTTCCTGTAGTGTAAGGCTTGTGTTTTCATTCTTCAATAGTCCTTTGGAAGATTAGAAGCTTTAAATTTTTATGAAATCCAGTTCATTAATTTTTTTAAAAATATGTGGTTATTGTCTTCCTGCTATAGTTTCTCCTAGAAGTTTTATAATTATAGATTTTACATTTTGGTCTAAAATCTATCTTTACTTCATCTTTCTATGGGATGTAAGGTATAAATTGAGGCATATATTTTTGTCTATGATTACTCACTTGTTCCAAAACTATCTGTCTACACTGAATTATCTTAGTAGTATGTTCAAAATCACATTTCTATTTACGTGTGCCTTCTTCAGTTTCTCTCAGTGATTAATTTTTATTTCTTTCTATGTAGGTCTTATATATTTCCTGGCAAAATGTGCTCCTAAATATGTTATATTTAAGCTATTTTAAATGATATTTTATTTTATTTTCTAAATAATTCTTTGTTATAAGAAATACAATTGTTTATATTGTGAACTTTTATACTGTAAACTTGTGAAACTCACATATTAGTTCTGGTAGTTTTTAGTAGATTAAATGAGATTTTCTACATAGAAAAAGTCATGCCACTGTTAAGTAGAGTTTAGCACTTTATTTCCAATATCAGTGATTCTTATTTCCTCTTACTTGCCTGAAAACACTGGCTAAAACTGCCAGTACAGGGCCGACCCCGTGGCTCACTCGGGAGAGTGCAGCGCTGGGAGTGCCGAGGCTGCAGGTTCGGATCCTATATAGGGATGGCCAGTGCGCTCACTGGCTGAGCGCGGTGCGGGCAACACCAAGCCAAAGGTTGCAATCCACTTACCGGTCACAAAAAGGACAAAAAATAAAAATTAAAATTAAAAAACTGCCAGTACAATATTGAATAAATGTGATAAAAGCAGACAGTCTTGCATTTTTTTTTTTTTACATTAGAGAGGAACATTTGGTCTTTTATTACTAAGTGTGGTGTAAGCAATTAATCTTTGATAGGTGTTATTTATCTGTTTGAAGAAGTTTCCCTCTCTTTTTCATTTTCTGAAATTTTCTCAGGGATTGATAGTGGACTATGTCAAATGTTTTCCTTCTCCATTTACAAAGATTATCATTCATTTTTTATTTTGTTCGGTTGTATGGTGAAATATATTCAATTTTAAATGTAAAAATTGCCCTTGCATTTGTCAGATAAGTGCTACTTGGTCATAATATATGATTATATTATATAATCATTAAATCAATTTGGATAAATTTTGTTAATTATTTTTACAACTTAGTTTATAGAGGATTTTGATATCTAATTTTATTTTTATATCATTCCATTCTCTGGTGTTGGTACCATTGCAGAGCTGGCAACAGAGGATGAATCTGACTCTTTCAGAGACAAAATTAAGGGATAAGTGACATGCAGATGACAATAACTCTGCATGAAATCAAGAAACATCACCAAGATGAAAGTAATATTGAGAGACAAATGGCTAGCTGAAGGACAGAATTATAAAATATTGATTCACTGTTCAAAGAATGAAGAATTGTATGCCATCACAATCTTCCTTTTTATCAAACCTGTAAATTTTACTAGTGACAGGGAAAACATCATTGTTCCTACATGTTCAGAAATCCCATTACATCTTTTTCTTGGACCCACAATCCTCTCTCACCCTCAGTGAGAAAAGACAAATTGATCTATTGAAAGTCAAAGTGTAGATTACATAAAGAAACCACTGAGTGCGAGTTTAGGAGACCCTAATAATGGCTGAAGTAATGTCCGAATGGCCCTTTGCCTAGTGTCAATTATGGGCACCCTGAGTGAAATACAAAATGAAGGATAGCCTAAAAGATCTTATCAAATTCTGAATACATTTGAGTCAGTCTTTCCTTACAAATACTCTCACAACTCGGTCTCGAATTTGTTTTGTCCTGACCCCATAAATGACTGGGTTTAAACAAGGAGGAACAACCACATACAAATTGGCCAGGAGGATGTGAATGTACTGAGGGACATTTCTACCAAACCTGTGAGTCATGAAGGAAAAAAATGCTGGTGTGTAAAAGGCTAAAATGACACAGACATGTGAACCACATGTGCTGAGTGCTTTGAGCCTGGCATCCCTGGAAGGTAGGCGGAAAACAGCTAGTAGGATCTGAACATAAGAGAGGGCAATGAGGATTAAGTCAACGATCAGAGCAGCAATGGTAAACAAGCCGTAGATGATGTTGACCCTGATGCTAGCACAAGCGAGACGAGCGATTCCCATATGTTCACAGTAGGTATGAGGGATTATGTAGTTTCCACAAAAGGGTAATTGTTTGAGAAGAGGACAGAAGGGGATGACAAGGAGGACTGGCCTCCCCACTACAACAGAGGCCATGCTGGCTACTGCTTTGTTGGTGAGGATAGAGGTATATCTCAGTGGGTAGCAGATGGCAACAAAGCGGTCAATTGCCATGGCCAGGAGTACAACAGATTCCATACCAGTGTATGTGTGGATGAAGAACATTTGGATGAGGCAGCCTTCAAAGCTTATCTCCCTAAGCTTGAACCAGAAGATGGCCAGCATCTTGGGGATAGCAGAAGTGGAGAGTCCTAGATCAATAAAAGAAAGTAGAGCAAGAAAGCAGAACATGGGTTGGTGATGACTCTTCTCGGTCTTGATCACACACAGAATCGTGAAATTCCCCACAAGTGCTATCAGATAAACAACAAAGAAAGGGAAGGCAATCCACATATGGAAAGCTTCCAGTCCTGGGACACCCAGCAGAAGGAAGGCAGAGGGATATGAGTCAGTGTCATTGACAGAGGACATCCTGCTGAGGACTCAGAAAATACGCTACTGTCTTCTTCAGTATTTCTGGGGAGACATAAGGGAATACGTGGTGGTTGGATATCAGCATATAAAATTGCATGCTAATTAAACTCCTAAGATCATGATGGAAGGAAATTAGGGGGCCATTAACTATCAGACACATTAAATTCATTGAGCATCCCATTTAATATTTCACAGGGATTGTGGAAGTTAGAAACAGTCTTTTCTGGTGAGAGCATGATGCAAAGATTCATGATTATCTTTAGTTCATTCATTTGTGAAATGCTCATCTATAGATACTAACAGTTGAAAAGCCTTCCAGTGATGGGAAATATTGTAATATCTTCCAGTTACCTTCGTTACTAAGTTACACAGATACTTAAAGAAAACACCCCAACTATTATGAAAAAAAAAAAAGAAAAATGTCAGAAATTAAAATGGGAAGAAATTTTAGATGGGATGTTCAAGCCACAGTGATGGGAAATATTGTAATATCTTCCAGTTACCTTGGTTACTAAGTTACACAGATACTTAAAGAAAAAACGCCAACTATTATGAAAAAAAAGAAAAATGTCAGAAATTAAAATGGGAAGAAATTTTAGATGGGATGTTCAAGCCACTTACAAGGCCCATTTGCCTTTCATAGTTTCTGCTCTTTAGGTGTTATTTCTCTATTTGCTTT
Source organism: Galeopterus variegatus (assembly GCF_000696425.1). Taxonomy (NCBI): domain Eukaryota; kingdom Metazoa; phylum Chordata; class Mammalia; order Dermoptera; family Cynocephalidae; genus Galeopterus; species Galeopterus variegatus. Next base: position 6,608 of record NW_007731705.1, read on the forward strand.
ACTAAGACAATGCTTATACTTGTCTTTTAATGAGATTGCTTGTATGCTTTGGTTGGTGAATTATTAGTATTTTTCTGCTTTGACAATTGAAAAATGTGTGATCTACCACATAGGCAAATAATGCAAATAAAGTAATCATTTTAATAGAGGAAGAAAAAAATTAATTAATCCATTTATAATATATAAAGAAAAAAATCTTTAAGCAAACCGGAAAAAAAGAAAACTTTTTCTATTTGATAAAAGGAATCTGAAACACCTACTATTAGTATCATACTGAATGAAAAAAACACTGAAAGTTCTTCCTATAGGACTGGAAATAAAGCAAGAATATCAACTACAATAATCTCCCCTTATTCTCAAAGGATATATTCAAAGACCCCCAGGGGATGCATGAAACTGTGGATGGTATCAAACTCTATATATACTATGTTTTTCCTTATACATACATATCTATGATAAAGCTTAATTTATAAGTGAGGCACAATAGGAAATTAACAATAATGACTGATAATAAAATAAAACAACTATAGCAATATACTACAATAAACTTAACAGTAAAAAAATAGTAATAATCTGAATAAAAAAATTGTCAAAGGAGCTGAATAGGCATTTCTTAAAGGAAGAAGACAGGTATGAAAAATGCTCAACATCACTAATCATCAGGAAAATGCAAATCAAAACTACATTGAGATACCATCTCACCACATTTAAACTGGCCATAATTAGAAGGACTGAGAATAACAAATTTAGGTGAGGATGTGGAGAAAGGGGAACACTTCTACACTGTTGGTGGGACTGTAAATTATTGCAACCATGATGGAAAACAGTATAGAGGTTTCTCAAACAGCTATAGATAGAACTACCATACGTTCCAGCAATCTCACTACTGGGCATATACCCAAAGGAATGGAAATTATCATGTTGAAGGGATATCTACACTCCCATGTTCATTGCAGCTCTATTTGCAATAGCCAAAGTAATGAACCAACCTAAGTGTTGACTGATGCATGATTGGCTAAAGAAAAAGATATATATATATATATACACACACACACACATACACACACACACACACACACAATGGAATACTACTCAGTCTTAAAAAAAGAATGAAATTCTGCCATTTGCAGCAACATGAATGAGCTTGGAGAATGTTATGTTAAGTGAAATAAGCCAGGCACAGAAAGACAAATATCACTTTTCCTCATAAGTAGAAGCTGAGAAAGAAGGAAAGAAAGTAACAAAGAAATATCAATCACAATAGTACATTGAACTTTCAGAAGAAAACAGAATTGCAGTTACTAGAGGTGGAAAAAGTGGAGAGGGAGGGCGATTATGGAGAAAGTGGTTAATGGACACAATGAGTAAGTACTTTTAATAATGATCGATATGCTAACTATCCTGATTTGACCATCACATATGGTACAGAAATACTGATAGTCAACTCCACAGCTCACAAATATGTATAATCAGTTAAGATTCAGTTAAACTTTAAAAATAATAAAAAAGTTATGTGAATGCAGTCTTTCTGTCTTTTAAAATATCTTATAGTACTGTACTGTATTCACTTATTTTGGGATCATGATTGGTTCTGGGTAACGGAAACCACAGAAAACAAAACTGTCCATAATGAGGAGCAACTGTACCATCAATTTTAGTCAATATTTTATTGGAGATTCTAACAAGGTCCATATGTCAAGAAAAAAGAATTAAAAAGATACCAAGATTGGAATAAAAGAAGCAAACTTTCCTAATCATAAATAACATAAACATTTAGGTAAAAACTTAAACATTTAGAAACAACCGTTTAGCTTATTAATTCCTCAGGTAAAAGAATCAAATTTTTTCTATACACTGCTAGAAAACAATTTAAATTAAATGTTTAAATTAAAATTTTGTAAAAACTTACAATACCACTTAGAATGGCATCAAAACATGAAATACTGAGCAACAAGCACCTAAAATTATAAAACATGTCAGAGAAATTAAGAATACTTAAAAAAATACATATCATATCCATGGTTTGGAAGACTAAAATATGTTAAGGTGTCAACTCTCCCAAGACTGGTCAATAAATTTAAAACAGCTTTGATCAATACCAATAAATTTGGGCTTATTCTAAATTAATTATAGTAATATCCTAAATTTAATAGAAAAAGAATAGCAAAATAAGGGAACATATTAAAGGACTTCAAACTTATTATAAAACTAGAGTAATCAATGCTGTGGTATTTGCACAGTGATGAACATCTAGATCAATAAGACAGAATAAAAATTACAAGAAGAGACACATTTTATATGCTCCATTTAATTTTTATAAAAGGACCAACTAAGATCAGAGCAGAAATAAATGAAATAGAAAGCCAAAAATAATGCAAAACAAAAGGTTGTTTTTCTGAGAAGATAAACAAAATAGACAAGCCATTAGCTAAACTAACTAAAAAAGGAGAGAAAAACCAAATAATAAAAATTAGAAATAAAAAAGGAGACATTACAACATATACCATAGAAATACAAAGAATCATTAGAAACTAATATAAACAACTATACACCAACAAATTTGAAAACCTAAAGGAAATGGACAAGTATCAGGACACATACTACCATGACTGAATCAAGAAGACATACAAAACCTGAACAGGCTAATAATAAGCAAGAGATTCAAGCTATAATCAGCAGTCTTCCAACGAAGAAAAGCCCAAGATCAGATGGCTTTACTGCCAAATTCTACCAAACCTTCAGAGAGGAATTAAGACCAATTCTCTTCAAACTATTCTAAAAAACTGAAACAGAAGCTATTCTCCCAAACTCATTCTATGAGGCAAACATCACCAGGATACCAAAACTGGAAAAAGATACAACAACAAAAAAATGAAAACTATAAGCCAATATCTTTGATGAATACAGATGCAAAAACCCTCAATAAAATATTAGTAAATAGAATAGAGCAACTCATCCAAAAAAAAATAAGCACTGCCAATAAGTGGGATTCATCTCAGGGATAGAAGGATGGTTCAACATACACAAGTCAATAAATGTGGTGCACCACATCAACAAAATCAAAGACAAAAACCACATGATTATCCCAATAAATAAATAAAAAGCATTTGGCAAAATTCACCATCCCTTTATGATAAAGACTCTCGGAAAATTAGGTATAGAAGTATCTCAACACAATTAAAGCCATATATGACAAACCCACTGCCAATATCATCCTGAATGGGAAAAAGTTGGAAGCTTTTCCCTTAAGGATGGGAAAACATGGTATACTTTTATACAATGGAATAGTACTCTGCCATAAAAAAAAGAATGAAATACTGCCATTTGCAGCAACATACCTGAACTTAGAGAAAATTATGTTAAGTGAAATAAGCCAGGCACAGAAGGAGAAATACCACATGACCTCACTTATATGTGGAAGCTAATAGATAAATAAATAAATACACAAGTAAATAAGTAGATACAACAATCACGATAATACATTGAACTTTTAAGAGAAGAAAACAGAACTGACGTTGCCAGTGCTGGAAAAGGAGGAGATGGAGAGGGAACAGGAAGAATTTGTATAGGGCCATGAAAATTGAATACATTGTATAATGATGAATATACTAAATGTCCTGATTTTAACATCAAAAAAAAAAAAAAACAAATTAATTCACCCACAAACACACACACACAAAAAAAAAACCGGGGGGGGGGGGGGGGGGAAGAAGG
>NW_007731705.1:11186-17962 GCF_000696425.1 Galeopterus variegatus
AAATTGAATACATTGTATAATGATGAATATTCTAAATGTCCTGATTTTAACAACAAAAAAAAAAAAAAAAAACAAATTGATTCACCCACAAACACACACACACAAAAAAAAGGGGGGGGGGGGGGGGCGGGGAAGAAGGTATAACAACTATACTTTTTTGAAGTTGTTACAACAAGTAAACGGAAAGGACATTCTTGGGGGGGAGGGGAGAGAGGGAGGAGGGCGGGAGGTGTCGGTGATGGGCCATAATAATCATATACATTGTATATTGACAAAATAAAAATTTTAAAAAAAGTAAATAAATAAAAGTTTAATGAAATATTATTACACATTCGCTAGAAAGACTAAAATTAAAAAGCATGACAACACCAAATTTTGGCAAAGATGTAGAACAATGGATTCTACTACATTACTAGTGTAGACTATAAAGAGAAAAGTTGCAGGAATAAATAGTAGTTTCTTTTAATTTTATTAATGCATCATACCAATCATTACACACAACGGTTGAACTCAAAGATGCTTACTCAAAGCAAACGAAAGCATATGTTCACATAAAGTCCTATGCAAGAATGTTCTTAGCAGCTTTATTTGTAATTGCCCCAAAGTTAAAACAACACAAATGACCATCAAAACGTGAATAAACAGATGGATTTTGGAATGTTTACACAATGAAATTCTATTTGACAATAAAGATAGATTTATTTTTATACACACAACAACATAGAATCATTCTGCTAAGCCAACTATTGCTGCTAGTTACAAAAGAGTACTTACTATACAGGTACTATCCCATTTATATGACGTTCTAAAACACACAAAAAAAAAATGTGCTGAAAATATGAGGTCAGTTGTTACCAGGGGTTGAAAAGCGTCAGGAATTGACTAGGAAAGAACACAGTGAATGTCTTAAGGTGATGAAAAAATTCTGTATCTTTGTAGTATCAACGTTCATCAAAAGTGTGCAGATGATACTTGTTCTTTTAAACATATGTAAATTTTACCTAAAACATCATTCAAACCTGAAGAAAATAGCAGAAATGTTTACCACTGTTGAAATTGGGTGATGGGATTACTATGCTTCTCTATTCAGTTTATGTATGTTTCAAACGATCCCTAATAAAATGATATAAAGTATAAATATACTCAAAATACATGTTATCTTTCAGATTTTATAATCTAAATACAACATTATTTGTTTTAATAAACTATTCAATTTTTGAGCTTATTTTAGAGACAGAATATTTTATTTGTGTAGAATGTTAATCTGTCTCTCTCGTTTGATAAAGAAAACCAAAAATGCTAAAATCTGAGTACAATAGTCCAAAGTCACACTCAACGAGCATAAAATATGTAACCTATAGTAAGATTAAGTATTTGGTAATAATTTCTGTTTTGAAAGGGAGTTAGCTTTTATTTTTCTTTTCTTTTCTTTTCATACTCATCAACTTTTAAGTCAAATGCTAAACATGATACAATCTTTGTAACTACTTGCAAGAAGTTCATTGATAATTGAAATTACCAGTGAGAAGTACATAGACACACAGCCTTCCCGGGTTGTATCGTAGGATGTACCCTACTATTCCATTCAAGATTTCTCATGTTATCATTTGTCTTACAAGTATCACTGTATTTTTATGTCCCACTAAAACATCTCAAACATGTTCCTTAATGCATTCCACCAAATTCTGTATTGCTCTACTACTAATATTCTAAATTAATTTTAGGAAGCCAGAGGACAAATCACCTGGGATTGTACCAATTGGGATGCCCTTCAGGATGTGTATTTTTCTCCAGTTCTGATATGTATATAACTATTTCTGCTTTATTTGACTGAACCTGCATGCTAGCAAAAGATCCATCAAAAAAGTAACATTTTCCAAGCACTGTCCTAAATACTTCATACAAATATTTTCACTCAATTTTTATAAAAACTTTGAGTAGATGTTATTGTCATACCAGCTTTATACGGGAAAAAAGTAAGATTAAAAGAGGCTAATAAACCTAAATGTACAGTTAGAATAAAACTGTCTCTTTATTAGCAAATTTCCTTTGGCAATAGTGGTTTTACTAAGATAGGTATAGAAGTAGGGAGTAATTATAAGTTAAAAAACATTTTTTCTATTCATGTTTTCATAGTTATTTAAAGCCTCTAGACCTAGGATAATAAGGAAAATAATTAGACATAATTAGTAGCATACTTATGTTTATATTTCTTCCTGTCTGATTCCCTACAGTGTTCAGCAGTCAGATCCTGAAATAACATGTGTGTATGTGCTTGTGTGTGTGTGAGTGTGCTCTTTAAGAATAAGAAGGAGGGTATCGACAGTTTAGACTATAAATTGCCTAAACTGCAGTTGGGAATTTAGGTATGGCCCCATGGTAAGCAAGAGGTGAGACTGGAAAAAGGAGAGAAAACCCTGAGGATTTGAGTGGATCTTGGCAATTAAGGCAATGAAAATATGTTGACATTTGGGGGAGCACACAACAGAAACACAGAAACACAAGTGAATTTCAGGGATCTATTTTTTACTAGGAAAAGCTCTCAGAATTGAAATGTTGAAAATAACAATTTGACATTCTTTGAGAACAGCTCAAGTCCATTTCCTGTTGTTCTAATGATACATCTGATAAGTAGATCCCCATTAGAAACTCACAGGTTTACATGAATGTAAAAGGAATTTCCATTGCTTAAAGTTTAAACAAAGAATGGCTTAAATGAGAAGAACGTTAGACCTTTGAGGCCACTTGGCCAAAGCGTCTTTCTTACCAGCAGGGAAAATCATTCCTTTCCTCTGCTTTCATATCTGTGTTTCTGCCACCATTAGGGTACAATTACCTGTTTCAACATTTTTATTACAGCAGCTCTAATTCAGAGATTACAAATATTCGCCATACATATCAATAATATCCTATCTCTAATGTTTAAAGCAGGCATTAATAATACATCATTATATTATTTTTTATTGAGCCTCAATAGTTTCAGAACCAGACTTTCTCAACACAGTGCTCCTGACATTCACTATCAATTGATAGATGATAGCCTTATAGATAAATCAGTCATTCCTCCCCATCCCCCTTTCTTAAAATTGTAACTGTACAGATTTGTTTCAAGGCCCCATGATTTACATAGTTTCATATCTTGACTAGCAGATAGATCATCTAACTAGACTGTTCTTGCCAACAGATGTCCACTCGGTGTCAGATTCATTCATGCTCTTTCTGTCCATATGAGCCCATCTGTCCCTTGCAGCAGCATATTAGCAATCAGTTTGGTGTTCAGGGCCACTCCCTTTGGATTTAGGCAAACAAGGGCTTATGTCTTAAGTCCCATTTACTAAGGACCTTCGACAAATCATTCCCTGAGCCATATTTTATTTATCTGTACAGGTTGAGACAATCACAGTGTGAAACTCATATGGCTCTACTAATAAGAAAATAAAATGTTTTATATTCAATATCTAGCAAAATGTCTTGATGCCGGGGCCTTAGTAACTTTAGCTGGAATAATTTATCATTATTATTGTTCCTGGGTAAGGGTTTTGGTGCTAATGTTTGATTTATAAATAAAATACAACATCTTACTAATAATACAGACATAAAATTAATTATCCATGAAGGTATCATGTGAACTGAATCCCCACCATCCAGTCAAAGTTGAAAGTGAAAACCTTCATCTAATTAAATTAGGAGTCTGCGTTTAAAGTATCCATAATATTCCAGGCATACACTACATATTTGGTTAGGGAAGTTTTAGGACTCCTTCACTGACACCCATTTAGGAAAACTTTCTGCCTGGGGTAAATATACAAATTAATTAAATTTTATTCTGAAACATGGAATATGTATATTAGAAACAATTCAGTCAGAACAAAACAGGATTCTGTACCTCAAATTTGCATTTTTTATCATTCCAACTGTGAAAAACACTGTCACTTTTACAGAATCTCATTCTTGAAAGCAGGTTAATACACAGATAAAGATTTCGACATCCCTCTTTTGCATCTCAGAGTGAAAAAGTCACTCCCAAGGCCTTGCAGCTAATAAGATACAGCAACTATTTCAAAGACATCACCCTGCTGACTACCACGTTGATCTCCTTGATACATTATATGGCTTTGGACTCTGATCACTCACCCAGGTGCACATCTGTAGTGAAAGTACACTATACTGTGTCTTGGTGGTCCCTCTCTATGGTAGTAGCTGAAATAAAGGGAGCCTGGCACTTTCATTTGTGATAGATCTGTAAGTGGTACAACCTGATGTGACTTCCAGAAACTCTCCTCAGTGTCCACTGCACATAGGAGATCTTCACACGTGTAAAATATGGCCTGGACTCCCTTCCCAAGGACAACGTTCTGCCTCTTCTTGGGTGTCAGGCTGGACTTCCTGTCCAGCCCTCAAGAGCAACACTTTATGAAGAAGAGGTTCTCCCCTGAGAAGGACATACTGGGTCAGTCTCTTCCAAGGCTGAGAGTATCTGAGAGCTTGAGTCAAGCATTCTAAAACCTCTGGGTTCAAACTTGCATCTAGGGAGCCAGGAATCCCTTTTGTATTTTTTCTTATAGGCACAACATGTTTTTTATGAGTTTCATCTCCATTTCCAGCTTTTATACCCCTTAACTTTCTCAAATTATTTTAATTGTGGTCTCTTTATATTTGAAGCATTTTTTTCAAGAATATCCTCTTCAGACTTTCTTCATTCCCATTTCTCCTTCATTCACATGTCTTCCTCCTACTGTCTTTTATTCACATTTCTGAATTAATAGCTATGCTGATTGCTTTATTTAATTTCATTTTAAATTATTTAACATCATGTAGACTCCTAAATGTTATCTTAACATTTGGTTGTCTATTTTATAGTCTGTTTCTACATTAAATCATTGCAGAGAGGTAGGGAAATTGTCCTGGAACTAAATAATTTATTTCAAATTGTGTGTGTGTGTGTATAAATATATATAAATACACACACACACACACATGCACATATATATACTTATATGACTATGAGTGAGTTACTTAACTTCTGAATCTTGACCTACTTATTTTGAAATTTGAGCTACCTAAAGAACAAAATGTAATTACTAGAAAGTTGTAAGTGTTCAAGAAATATTAGATGCTATAATTAGTATTAATATACCCTCTTGTTTCATAGTGTTTATATGCTTATTAAATCATATGGAATTTTAAGGTGTTTTTCCTGTCCCTACCCTGTTTAAGGAGGCAATTTTTCTTAATAGCTGTGGTTTGTACCTATCACTTATATGTAAAATTTATGTACTTATTTTTGTTTCATAGCTTTTGAATATGTTCAAATTGTATTTTTTTGTTTACTCAGCTGAGATATAAGGCAGTTTTGAGTCTGAATTTTAAAATGTTATACACCCAAGTATAATATTAATGTTGTACATGCTTTTTTCCTGAGATTTGTCAAAGTACTTGCTCAGAAACCAATTTTACCAATTTATGAACATATTGTATGTTTAATTTCCCAGGTATAGGTTCATTAAACATTTTGATGAAAATACTGGTAAAATTCTGAGGGCACATGTGCTTTTTGTTTGATGAGTTTGTGAATATTTTATTGAACATGTCATCTTGACTTGCTGCTGTGTTTCATTCTCTATGAAAACTAGTCTTATAAGATTATTCCTCTTCTTTCCCATTTTTTATTCTCACCTTCAGATTTTCTCATTCAAAGCCTACCCATGTAGGCAAGACATTACCCAGATGTAAATCACAATAAAACAAATATCAGTGCCTGCCTTTGTACTTTTTCCTCAAACTCTACCCTTGCTATCTTGGAGTAATATTGTTCTCTTGTGAAAAAAATGAGTTCATGTCCTGTTTATGCAGCCACCTGGCCATGCATAGAACTTCTGTCTCTTCAGATTAAAGAATTTTAGTCTGTCTACGTACTGACGAATATTTCCCTTGTTACCACTTCTGCAGGTATCATTGCCTCAGTTTCCTCAGCTACAAAAAGGAGGTACAACAGTAATAACTTCCTATTGTAGTTATAAGAATGTAGTAAATAACGCTTAAAAAGTTATGAAAAAACTTTACCTGGCTCATAATATGTATTCTACAAATGCTTGCTATTGTTAATAAGCTAATTAGTTTTTATCAACCTCAGGTGCTTTTTCATGTAAATATTATTTTACTTATCATATAATTGTTGACATTTGTGGTATGTAGTTGGAACTATACTTAAATGTTTATTATATATTTTGCCTTATTTTTCTCACTAGTATAAATGATAGACTTTATAAATTTGCACATAAGATACCATCTTTCCCAGATATTATAATGCTGCAATTTTGAGAGTGAAGAAAAATTTAAAATCTTTCCAAATCAAGCCTCTTAATCTCTGAAGCCAACATTTCATAATTTATTTCTGAAAACTGTAATTACCCTCTCTCTGATCTGCTTAGTCCTCACTCCATAAATAAAAGGGTTAAGAGCAGGTGGGATGACAACATAAAAGTTGGCAAGAAGAGTGTGAATGTATTGAGCAACATTTCGGCCAAACCAGTGGGTCATAAAGGAGAGCATGGCACTTTCATTTATGATAGATCTGTAAGTGGTACTACCTGATGTGACTTCCAGAAACTCTCCTCAATATCCACTGCATTGGGCTTCTGGCATGTAGAAAGCCAACATGACACAAACATGGGAGCCACAGGTGCTGAGAGTACCTTAAGTTGGGCATCCTTGTAAGGTTGACAGAACACAGCACAAAGGATCTGGACATAGGAAATGACAGTGGCTATGATATC
>NW_007731705.1:18135-30917 GCF_000696425.1 Galeopterus variegatus
TCCACTGCATTGGGCTTCTGGCATGTAGAAAGCCAACATGACACAAACATGGGAGCCACAGGTGCTGAGAGTACCTTAAGTTGGGCATCCTTGTAAGGTTGACAGAACACAGCACAAAGGATCTGGACATAGGAAATGACAGTGGCTATGATATCAAACACCAGGATAGAGATGGTACATAAGCCATGTCTGATATTGACACCAGTGCTGGCACAGGACAATGCCCATGTTCTCACAGTAGGTGTGAGGGATAATCTGGGTTACAGATGGCCATGTAGTGATAATAGGCCATAACCATGTAGCGATCATAGGTCATGGCCATGAGCACAGCAGACTCCATGCCAGTGCACAGGTGGATGAAGAACATCTGGACAAGGCAGCCCTCAAAGGAGATTTCTCTCAGGGTGAACCAGAAGATGCCAAGCATCTTGGGGATGGTGGATGTGGACAGGTCTGGGTCAAAAGACAAAAGAATGGCCAGGAAGTAGAACATGGGCTAATGGAGACTGTATTCAGTCTGAATCATNTTTCTCTCAGGGTGAACCAGAAGATGCCAAGCATCTTGGGGATGGTGGATGTGGACAGGTCCGGGTCAAAAGACAAAAGAATGGCCAGGAAGTAGAACATGGGCTAATGGAGACTGTATTCAGTCTGAATCATAAAAAAAATTGTAATATTTCCCAGTAGGACAGTCAAATATACAACACAAAACGGAAAACCAATCCACGTATGCACATCGTCTAGCTGTTCTTCTATTCCCAGAAGAAGAAAAAAGTAGGGATCAAACTGTGTGTCATTAGGAGGAACCATGCTTCTGCGGCCCTTTTACAGCTGCATATGCCATAGACCAGATACCTTATTCACTGAAAGGCTCCAGCTCTTCTTATCCACTATTAATGATTTCCTACAGAATTATATAAAAATGCATTATCTTTTCTAACAGCCAAGCCCATCATTACATAATTGTATGTTTTTGTAAAAACTTAAGAACATGCTGTTTTTGTTTAACTTCAGTAAAAGTAATGAGACTTATTACATTTAATTTTTATTCATATGTACAACATAGTGAAATAAAGGTTTATTAATGACAAATAGGGTACCAGTTAAATGGTTAGATATTTGATGTGCAGAGATGAATCATACATTGCTATTCTTCTTAAGGAAGTTTTACATAGCTTGGGAATTTCAAAAATAATAATAAAATGTGTGGTCCTTCTTGGAAATTTAACAAGTGCATTTTTTCTATCTCGGGTGACAACCTTCTCATACTGAATTGCTATAGCCTGTGGAGGCAGAATTTGCACAAAATCATTTTTAAAGTTCCAAACAGACTGGGGGAAGCTATTAAGTCATACCTATATGTCTTTCATCAAAAATGACATTATTTCCATTAGGGCAGACCATATAAAGCCAGGAAATACAGACTCATGGTGGATATAATTGATGTACAGTCATGTGCTGCATAACATGTATCCATCTATTATTTGGTAGACATTTATGTTGTTTCCACACCTTGGCTATTGTTAACAGTGCTGCAGTGAAAATTGAAGCACTATATCTATTCCAGATCCTGTTTTCAATTCTATTGGACAAATACCCGGAACAGAGAGAGATTATTTGTTTACTTGAAGAGTGTGTAAAATGTCATGGATATGTGAAAGTAAACAGAATAGTTGTAATATGTAATAAATCAATACAACAGAAAAATCTAACAGAAATTTATTTTGAAAAAAAAAAATCATGGCCCACTTCAATTCAATTAAAGAATAAAAAATTTTGGAGGCTGGTAGGTTAACTTAGTTGCTTAGAGTGTGGTGCTAACATCAGGGTCCAGAATTTGATTCAGTACTAGCCAGCCACAAAAAAAATTTAAAAAAAGGAAAAAGAATACAAAATTTTTCTGACATGAATTATTTACAAACTTATGTATCAGGTGAAGTTAGAATAAATAACATAATGAAATCCTACTTTCAAGGAGTTTAATGCTAAGTAAGAGGTAAGTCATTTTATGTAACAGGCAGCAAGATATACGTTGTAAATAGATATGTGGTCAATAAAATGTCTCTGTGGTCAAATAATTTTGAGTAGCATATTTTTTTCTGGCAATTCACAAAATATGTTAGCATGTTAAAGGCTCCTGTAGTAAGGAAAAACCCTTAACCTTTATTAGACACTAAACTTCATTGACCATAGAACCCTCCTAACTCTCCATTTTTTATTCTAAAACATCTATTGATGTTTCAAAAAAACTACACTTTTGTGGAACATTTAGTTGGGTAATTATACCTAGGAGAAGTGATCAAAGCTATTAAATCCCAGTTGTGGAGACCACAATAATATGCTGAATTTTCAGAAGGAGAGAACTAAACTAAAGATACTAGAGATGAGCGGGGAGGAAGGCAGATTGGGGAGTGATAGGTCTGGTGGAGGGCATGAAGAAAAAATTATGATTTGTAATGATGAATATGTTAATAACAATAAAATAATAAAAATTCAAAAACACCCAGAAGTTGGATTGGTAAATCATATCTTAGTTCTACAGTTTTTTGAGGAAACTCCACAGTTTTCCACAGTGGCTGTACCATTTTGCATTCCCATCATCAGTGTACAAGGGTTCCAGTTTCTCCCCATGTTCACCAATATTTGTGGTCCTGTGGTATTACTTGTTGGGTTTTTTTTCTTTTTAATAATAGTCATATGAACAGGTTTAAAGTGCTATTGTAAATTTTATTTGCACTTCCATGATGATTAATGATGTTGAGTACCATCTCATGTACCTCTTATCCATTTGCATGTCTTCCTGACAAAAACGTTTACTAAAATAGTTTGACCATTCTAATACCAGGTTATTGGGGTTTTTTTTTACCGAGCTGTAGCAGTTTCTTAACTATTTTGGAAATTAACCCCTTATCAAATATATGGTTTGCTTGTGTTTCTCCCATCCCATGTGTTCCCTTTTCACCCTGTGGATCATTTCTTTCAATGCGTTAAAGCTTTTTAGTTTGATGTAGCCTCTCTTGTCTATTTTTGCTTTTATTCCCTGTGCTTTTGGAGTCATTTTTAATAGACTTGTATCATTTCAGTAATTTTTTGAGTGTATGAACACTCATAAACAAACACTGCAAGAGGAATTTCATAACAGTGGGCTTTTAACCCTGACTTTACATAACAGCCTATGGAGTGTTAGATAAAAATACAGATTCTTCTTTTTTTTTTTTTTTGTTTTGTCTTTTTGTCTTTTTCCGTGTCCGGCAACGGATCGCAACCCTCAGTGTTGCCCCCGTACCGGACCGGGGACCGGCAACAGGATCGCAACCCTCGGTGTTGCTCCCGCACCTCGCTCAGCCAGTGAGCGGGAACCGGTCTGTATGTGGGATCCAAACCCTCGGGCGGGAGCGCCGCCGCACTTCCCAAGCGGCGCACTATCCAGTGCGCCACCAGGCCGGCCCAAAAATACAGATTCTAAGTACTGACTCTGGAGATGCTGAATCATTAGGTGTAGAAGAATATGTCACAATTTCTATAAAGCTTCCCAAGTTAATTTGACTCAACAATTTATATGAATTTGGAAATCCTGCAGGATAAGAAAATGTAGAAAAGCAATTTTTAGTTAGAAAGTTAAATAAGTGTGAGTTTAATAAAACAAAGTGTTATTCAGTATCTCCTAATTTTGACTTTATATGCTCTTTTCCCTTCTTTGAAGTCCCAAAGCAAAAATATGAGCACCAATTCCACCATGTACTATGATACTCTTAGCACCTGCTTTTAAGAGGAGTACCTTTAAGGTTTTACAGTGCTTTACCTTTTTCTTCAACTGGAGTTATATGTGGTAAAACTTTTGCTTCACTGAATTTATATCTTTCTAGCACTTAAAAAATGTACATGTTAGTAGCTCTCGAAATAAATATGTGAATGTGTGGAATATATAATAATAGACTAATAATGCTTTCTTCAGAATTTTCATGTGCCCATGCTAACAGTTACAGGGAAAATAAGAAAAAATTAAGTAGTATTGACCTAGCCAAGATATTTTCTCTCCTTTGGAGACTCTAGCAGTTCAGAGATTTCTGGAACTCTAGTTCCCCTAGTCTCATGCTGCAGACTTCCATGAATTTCACAATTATTGGACAAAACTGTCAGCTGATCTGGGAAGGAATATTTTATGTTTTGACCCTATTAATAGCAAGAATAGTAACTTAAGTCATCAAAGAAGTTTCAGTTGACCAGACTGTAATTGTTTGGGGCACAACAGAAATAATAACAATTTTCAGAGAAGAGAAGATGAATGATGGTGGTGATACACACCTAAGGGCAATAATGTGGACGCAAAAGTAAAGGGCTTTCTGTGACTATAACCTGGGCACAAGTAGCCAAAGCTAACTTCATGGTATGTGATAATGAATGGAGCCCAGGCTGTAGAACTAGAATAAATTATGTTTAAATGATAGTTCTGTTTCTTCAAGCTTTCAATATAGGCCTTATTTCTTTAAAAAAAAAAAAAATTGTATATAATGTTGAAATAATATTGTAAAACCTAAATTGCAGGTTTAATTCAGTAATTATAAAAAAATTGGAAAATACAGTCACTAATGCTTTGTAATTTTCAGTGCACAAATTTTGCACATATTTTTAAAATTCTTCTCTAAGCATTTTATGATTTACTCTCTATTTTTTATATATCATTTCTAATTAGGAATCCAATATAAATTTTAAAATTCCAATAATATAAGTAGGTAATTATTTGAATTTCTCTACTTGTTGGTGTTACATTATGGTAGTAGCATTAACTTCCAATTAGGAAATATTTAACAGTTTATAGGAGTTATTTTTAGATAGAATATTGCTTAAATATTCTAGGTATGTATATAAAAAATTAGAAATGTTTGGAAAACTCTGGAATTAGTTTGTAAATGGTGAGTCAAACTTAAAGACTCAAAAGACTTAAAAGACTTAAAGACACACAACACAGAAAGTTATAAAGATATTTGCATGTGTGTACACACATATCACTTATCCAATTACTTAAGAATATGAATTAATAAAATCTTTGTTGGAGTACACACGAGTCTGTGTAAATTGTTACCTTGTTATACTCTGGGCTTACCGATGCCTTCCATGACCAGCCAGCTTTCCTTTTTTATCCTTTCCTGGTATCAGATTTACCTCCTCAACCTAAATCCTAATTAAATGGCCACAATAAAATGGTTTCTGTCTTAGAGACCCCTTTCTGGTTTCAAAGCCAGAGTTACCAGCAAAGTTTCTAGGTGGGCTAGTTCATTTGCCCCAGAATGTTTCCATTTTTACCTATTCTGACTGAAGAGGGAAATTTATACTGTAACCACTGCCCTTGAAAGGAAAAGTGTACAAACATAGGCACTCCCTTGAAAACAGAGATGTCCAGCAGCACAAAGCTAGATGTTTTATAAATATGGAAAATAACATGCTTGGTGATAAAGGTAAATGTCCTGATTTGAGGTGCAGATTCCCAAGCTTGGGATGACTCATGATGCATTGGCTTATCTCTAGGCAGGAGAGATTATGAGAAGAGCTTGCCTTCAAATCTTTCTCTTCAAGACTGCTCTGGCCCTAGATGCCTTGTCATTGTCCCCAGGTACAAGTCTAAGATCACAAAGAATCTAAGATCACAGAGAATCTGGGATGAGTTTATTTAAGGGTTAGGCAAGTCATCCAGTATTGTCTGCTTAAATTCTCCAAATCTTCAATGATTTCCATTCCTCTGGGTATATTCCCAGCCACGGAATGGCAAGGTCAAGTGGTAGATCTATCTGTCATCATGTCGAAGGGATACTTGTACTCCATTGTTTATTGCAGCACTATTTACAATAACCAAGAGTTGAAACCAGCCCAAATGTCCATCATCAGATGAGTGGATAAGGAAACTGTGCTATATCTACACAATGGAATTCTACTCTGCTATAAAAAAGAATGAAATTCTATCATTCGCAGCAACATGGGTGGACTTAGAAAAAATATATTAGGTGAAATAAGTCAGACCCTGAGAGAGAAATACCACATGTTCTCACTTTTTTGTGGGAACTAAAAATCAATCAATAAATAAATATCAAACAAACGGTGGGGAGGCACAGGGAAGCAGACACAACAACACAATTCCTTGAACTTATTAAGACAAGTGAACAGATATGATGTTGATTGGGGGAGGGAAAGGGAGGGGGAAGAGGAATTGGTAAAGGGACATGAAAATCAACTATATTTTATATTGATAAAATAAAAATAAAAATAAATAAATAAATAAATAAATTCTCCAAAGCTCACCTACTTACTTCTCTCCCACCCCAGCACTAAAGTAAATTCAACCTTAAATACAATCATGAAAAAATTAAAGCCCAACTAGTATCCCTCATTTCATGAAGGGAGTATTCATCAGAAAAACCTAATTGAGGAGGAATAGAATATAAATTAAAACAAAGACCAGTTGTTTTTAACACATATCCCCACTTCTTCCTGGTTCTCATTAACAGTAAAATAAGTCATTTTAATTCACTGAGAAAGAGAAGAGGTCTAGAGAAAAAAATGTGAGACAAAGGGAATTATCTAAATGGATGAACTCGAGACACACTGCATGAGTTTAAACATCTCCCCTACTTTGTGGATATGAGTTTGGACAAAAATTTTAAACTGTGGCTTCATTTTCTCATCTCTTGACCAAGCTAAGTAGTACCTAGTACAAAGCATTTTTGTGAAGATTAAAAAAACTAATACTCATGTAGCCCTTAAAATATTTCATAATGTACAGCAAGAAATTTGGAAATGTTTGTTGATGATAATCTGAGCTAAGATATTCTATGGAAACTCATAGAGATTGAAGTTGCTGTGGAAATGTCTCCTAGAATTCACTGGTTATAGGGGAATCAATAAACTATATCATTTTCTTTACACAGGTTTATTGACAGAGAACAAAATATGGAAGTCAAAATGGCATTCAGAACATCGGTATTATGACTTAGTAAAAGCTGTATAGTATTTCTTGGATTAATCATGCATCTAAACTGGTACATTGGCTTTCTACAACTCTCCCATTACCACCTCTCCCACCCCACCCTCATAAATTTAACTTACCTCAAACCTCAGACCTTTAGTTGCAGGAGCAGAGTCTTCTGAAGAAACTTTGGAATGACACTGGGAACTGAAATATTGGCACTGTCTGTGTCAAATAATTCTACGTGTTTCCAGATTCTATATTCAGTGTATTGATTTTTGTGTGTGTGTTCCTTTGACGATGGACAGTGTTCTTTCATAATTTCAATACTATATTAAAATTCTAGTTATCTCATAGAACATGTCTTGTTTCTCCCTCCTCTATAAGATAATTTCTGGTTAGTAGTGTTTCAATAAACTTATTATTTTTAAGTTTTAGATAAATGGTTTTATTTTAGAACCCTCGTAGATTAGAGAAAAATGAAAATACAGTACAAAAAGTTGTCTTATAGCCTGTATGTAATTTCTCCTATCGTTAACATGTTACATTAATAGGATTATTTGTTATAATGAGTGAACCAATACTAATACATTAGTATTAACTAAAGTTAATTCATTATTCAGATTTCCTTAGTTCTTACCTAAAGTACTTTTTTCTCATATAGGATCACATTCAGAATACCACGTTACATATACTAATTATTTCTCCCCAGGATGCTTTTGGCTATGACAGTTTTTCAGACTTTTCTTGCTTTTGTGGACTTGACAGTTTCTAGGAATACTGGTCAGGTATTTTGTAAATGTTCCTCAGTTGGAATTAGTCTGATTATTTTCCCCATTATTAGATGAGTGTCATGTGATTTAGGGAGGAAGTTAGTGATTGATGTATAAAGAACCATTTATACTTTTGATGTATGGTTTATATATCAAAGGTACATACTATTAACATGGCTTATCATTGTTGATGTTGAACTTGACACCTAGCTGAGATAATGTTTGATGGGATGCTCTTTTTCTCCCACTTCTATGTTTATTATTTAGAGGATATTATGCTAAGTGAAATAATCTAGGCACAGAGAAACAAATACAGCATGATCTCATTTACATGTGGAATCTAAATAAGTCAAACTCATAGAAGTAGAGAGTAGAATGGTGGTCACCAGAGGCTAGAGTTGGAGAGGTGCAAAGGCAAAGGGGAGATGGTTATCAAAGGGTACCAAATTTCATTTAGAGAAGAGAAATAGCTTCTGGTGATCTATTGCACAGCATGATGACTGTAGGTAATAAAAGTGGATTGTATATTTCAAAATGGCTATAAGAGTGGATTTTAAATGTCATCACAAAGATGTCATAAGTATTTGAAGTGATAGATATGTTAATTAGGCTGATTTAACAATTCTACATTGTATACATGTGTGAAAACACTACATTGTATTTAATGATTCTAATAGCCCAATTAAAAAATGGGCAAAGGAGCTGAATAGGTGTTTCTCAAAGGAAGATATATGAATAGTCAACAGACACATGAAAAAATGCTCAGTATCACTCAACATCTGGGAAATGCAAATCAAAACCAGATCGAGATATGGTCTCACTCCAGTTAGACTAGTTATTATCAAAAAGACAGAGAGCAACAAATGCTGGCAAGGATGGGGAGAAAGGGGAACCCTCCTACACTATTGATGGAACTGTAAATTGGTACAGCCATAGAAAATGGTATGGAGTTTCCTCAAACAACTACAGATAGAACTGTCATGTGACCACAACAGTCCACTAATGGGTATATGCCCAAAGGAATGGAAATCATGTCCGAGGGACACCTGTACTCCTATTTTCATTGCAGCTCTATTTACAATAGCCAAGAGTTGGAACCAACCTAAATGTCCATCATCAGATAACTGGATAAGGAAAATGTGGTATATTTATAAAAAATTGAAATACTACTCTGCCATAATAAGAATGAAATACTGCCATTTGCAGCAACATGGATGAACTTAGAGAAAATTATGTTAAGTGAAATAATCTAGGCACAGAAAGAGAAATACTGCATGTTCTCACATATATGTGGGAGCTAAAAAATAAATAAATAAACAAATAAAAAAGAAAGACACAACAATCACAATAATAAATTGAACTTTCAAGAGAAGAAAACAGGACTAAGGTTACCAGAGATGGGAAAGGGGGAGGGGGGAAGAGGGAAAGGGAGAGATTGGTAAAGGGCCACAAAAATCAATTACATTGTATAACGAAGAATATACTAATTATCCCATTTGAACATCACATATTGCACACAGGCATTGATATTCAATGCTATACCCCATAGATATGTACAATCAACTGACTTCCAATAAAAATATTTTTCAAAAAAGTACATTTTATCACATAAATATATACAATTATTATTTGTCAATTAAAAATGAAATAAAACATAAAAATAAACAAAAACAAAGTGGCTGTTCCATTTTGCATTTCCAACAAAAATGAAAAAAGATTCTATTGCTATGCATCTTCATCTACCCTTGGTCTGCATCTTCCCATAATCCATAATCAACATGGATTACCTCTCCATTTATTTAGATCTCTTGGATGTCTTTGCAGTTTTCCACATGTAGATCTTGTACATACTGTGATAGATTTTTACCTTAGTTTTTTTTTTGGGGGGGGTGCTGTTTTAAATTGTATCAATCTTGTTTCAATATCAAACTCAATGTGTTCATCACTGGTATATAAAAAAACATGGCTGTAGGATACAAAATAAATATACAAAAGCATATTTTATATTGTATATTAATTTTTGTGTATTAATTTTGGACATTAATTTTGTATTCTGCAGCCATGCTATCTGTAATTATATATTAATTCTGGGAGTTTTATATTTTGTCCAATTATTTCCTGTTTTCTATATAAACAATCATGTTTTCTGAAAATAAAAACTTTGATTTCTTCCTTTCCAACCTTTACATATTTTATTTCCTTTTTTTTTGTCTTATTGCATTAGCTAGAGCTTCCAGTATTATGTTGAATAGGAGTGGTGAGAGAATACATCTTTAGATTGTTTCTGACCTTAGGTTAAAATTGTTAATTTTCTCACCATTAAATATGTTTTAGATTTAGATTTTTAACTTATAAAAATTTATATAATTCCTTGTGTACAGTTTTTCTTTCTTCCTGTCTAGGAACTATTACTGTATTTTTATTTAATTAATTAATTTATTTATTTACTTTTGATTACACATATTTAGGGGGCATAGAGTGGACTATTGGCACTTAAGTAGAGTATGTGATGATCAAATCAATATTACTAGCATATTCATCTTTACGAATCATAATTATTCTTTGTGTCCCTTACCCAATTACTTCCTAACCCCCATCTCCTCCCCCTTTCCCACTTCTAATAACTATGGGTCTGGTTTCTCCTTCTGAAAGTTCAATGTTTTATTGTGGACTTTTCTTTTTTTCTTTTTTTCTTTCTGTTTTCTGTCCTTCTTTCTTTCTTTCTTACCTCCCACTTATGAATGAGGACGTAGTATTTCTCTTTCTATTCCTGTACTATTTCAATTAATATAATTTTCTCCAAGCTCATCTATGTTGCTGCCAATGGCAGAATTTCATTATTTTTTATGGCTGAATCATATTCCATTGTGTATGTATATCACATTTTCCTTAGGTTGGATACATACCCTAGGCTATTGTAAATAGAGTTGTGATGAACATGGGACTGCAGGTATCCCTTCAGCATAATGATTTCCATTCCTTTGTGTATATACACAGAACTGGGATTGGGATTGCTATGTCATATGGTAGTTCTATCCGTAGTTGTTAGAGAAACATCCATACCGTTTTCCATAGTGGCCATACTAATTTACAGTCCCACCTGCATTCTAGAAGAGTTCCTTTTTCTCTATGTCCTTGCCGTCATTTGTTATTCTCAGTCTTTTTGATAATATCCAGTATAACAGGGGTGAGATGATATCTCGATGTAATTTTGATTTGCATTACATGGTGATTAGTGATGTTGAGCATTTTTTATGTACCCATTGGCCATTTGTATATTTTCCTTCAAAAAATATCTATTTTCAGCTCCTATGTCCATTTTTTTTATTGGGTTATTTGGTTTTTTACTGTGTTGTTGCTTGAGTTCCTTGTATATTATGGATATTAATCTCCTGTCAGATGTGTAGTTTGCAAATATTTTCTCACATCCTATAGCTTTCTTTTCACTCTGTTGTTTCCTCTGCTGTGCAGAAGCTTTTTAGTTTGATATAATCTCATTTGTTTATTTTTTCTTTTGTTGCTTGTGCTTTTGGGGTCTTATTCATAAAGGCTTTGCCCAGTCCCAGTTTTCTTTGGGTATGGACATTTTCAGAACATTAACTCTTCCAATCCATGAACAAGGAATGTCTTTCCATCTTTTTGTTTCCACTTCATTTTCTTTCAGCTAAGTTTTGTAGTTCTCATTGTAGAGATTTTTCACCTCTTTGGTTAAATTTATTACTAGATATTTTATTCTTTTCATAGCTATTTTAAATGGGCTTGCTTTCTCACACAACAAAAAAGAAAACTATGGGCCAATATACTTGATGAACATAGATGCAAATCATCACCAACAAGCTATTAGCAAACAGAGTACAACAGCCTTTTTTTTTTTTTTTCCTTTTTGTCTTTTTTCGTGACCGGCAACGGATCGCAACCCTCAGTGTCGCGCCCGAACTGGACTGGGACCGGCAACAGGATCGCAACCCTCGGTGTTGCTCCCGCATCTTGCTCAGCCAGTGAGTGGGAACCGGTCTGTATGTGGGATCCGAACCCTCAGTGGGAGCGCTGCCGCGCTTCCCAAGCNCCGTTTTCCATAGTGGCCATACTAATTTACAGTCCCACCTGCATTCTAGAAGAGTTCCTTTTTCTCTATGTCCTTGCCGTCATTGGTTATTCTCAGTCTTTTTGATAATATCCAGTATAACAGGGGTGAGATGATATCTCGATGTAATTTTGATTTGCATTACATGGTGATTAGTGATGTTGAGCATTTTTTATGTACCCATTGGCCATTTGTATATTTTCCTTCAAAAAATATCTATTTTCAGCTCCTATGTCCATTTTTTTTATTGGGTTATTTGGTTTTTTACTGTGTTGTTGCTTGAGTTCCTTGTATATTATGGATATTAATCTCCTGTCAGATGTGTAGTTTGCAAATATTTTCTCACATCCTATAGCTTTCTTTTCACTCTGTTGTTTCCTCTGCTGTGCAGAAGCTTTTTAGTTTGATATAATCTCATTTGTTTATTTTTTCTTTTGTTGCTTGTGCTTTTGGGGTCTTATTCATAAAGGCTTTGCCCAGTCCCAGTTTTCTTTGGGTATGGACATTTTCAGAACATTAACTCTTCCAATCCATGAACAAGGAATGTCTTTCCATCTTTTTGTTTCCACTTCATTTTCTTTCAGCTAAGTTTTGTAGTTCTCATTGTAGAGATTTTTCACCTCTTTGGTTAAATTTATTACTAGATATTTTATTCTTTTCATAGCTATTTTAAATGGGCTTTCTTTCTCACACAACAAAAAAGAAAACTATGGGCCAATATAATTGATGAACATAGATGCAAATCATCACCAACAAGCTATTAGCAAACAGAGTACAACAGCCTTTTTTTTTTTTTTTCCTTTTTGTCTTTTTTCGTGACCGGCAACGGGTCGCAACCCTCAGTGTCGCGCCCGAACTGGACTGGGACC
Source organism: Galeopterus variegatus (assembly GCF_000696425.1). Lineage (NCBI taxonomy): Eukaryota > Metazoa > Chordata > Mammalia > Dermoptera > Cynocephalidae > Galeopterus > Galeopterus variegatus. The sequence continues at coordinate 30,820 of NW_007731705.1, forward strand.
GGCAACAGGATCGCAACCCTCAGTGTCGCGCCCGAACTGGACTGGGACCGGCAACAGGATCGCAACCCTCGGTGTTGCTCCCGCATCCTGCTCAGCCA
>NW_007731705.1:31572-33596 GCF_000696425.1 Galeopterus variegatus
ATGTGGGATCCGACCCCTCAGTGGGAGCGCGGCCGCGCTTCCCAAGCGGCGCACTGTAGCAGTGCGCCACCGGGCCGGCCCTACAACAGCCTATCAAAAAGATTATACACCATGATCAAGTGGGATTCACCCCAGGGATGCAAGGATGTTTCACCACACACAAATCAATAAATGTGATACACCACGTCAATAAAATTGAGGACAAAAACCATATGATTAACTGAATAGATGCAGAAAAAGCATTTGACAAAAGTCATCATCCCTTCTTGATAAAGACCCTCAACAAATTAGATATAGAAGGAAAACATCTCAACACAGTAAAAGCCATGTATGACAAACCCACCACCAACATCACCCTGAATGGGGAAAAGCTGAAAGTAAGCTTTTCCTTTAACAGGAACAAGACAAGGATACCCACTCTCACCACTCCTATTAAACATCATATTCAAAGTATTAGCTAGAGCAGTCTGGCAAGAGAAATAAATAAAGAACATCCAAATTGGAAAAGATGAAAGCAAACTGTCATAGTTCGCAGATGACATAATCCTTTATATAGAAAAACCCATAACCTCTACCAAAATACTCCCAGAGCTCATAAACAAATTCAGTAAATTTGCAGGATATAAAATCAATATAGACAAATCAGCAGTGTTCTTATACACTGACAACTAACAAGCAGAAAAAGAATTCAAGAAAGCAAGCCCATTTATAACAATACTTTATTTTTGTTGTCTTTTTTTTGTTTCCAACAGTGCAATATAGTAATGAATGTATAAAAACAAGCATCCCTAGCTCATTCCTTATTTTTTTAAAAAAACACACTTTTAAACTTTCAAGATTATGACTTTGCATACTGAAGTTTGTTATGAATAGATTTGATCAGGTTAATGAAGCTTTCTTTCATTCTTACTCCAGAGTGAGAGACAGAGTTAAGTGCTGGGCCCACAACTGCAGCCTGAAATTAGTTTGATATCCAATAAGATACCATTCCTGAGGTTCATGATCATAGCACATGCCTTAGAATGAACCTTAATCAGAACAGAGACTATGTTCCCTCTATGACACCCATCTGCAAGCTCAGATTTGAAAAGCATGTAACTGTAGAATACTGCTATGGGAGGGAGAAGAGAGAAGCAAGAAAATGAAATGTGATTGTCTCTGAGTCACAGGAAAAAAATGGAGAACCCAAAGGAAAACCTTCTTCCAGTAAACCATCTCATACCCTAGATACAATATAGCTCTGTAGGAGTTTAAAGTTTAAAGACTGTGGCATAGTGAGGGCACTTTCCTCAATGATCAGAAACAGAAACAATTTTAACTTGCATACTTTTTATTCATCATTACACTGTTTTCTAGCCAGAGAGACAAGGCAAATAAAGTATATTATACATTTCAGCAATAAATAATTAAAAAATAAATATAAAAATTCAAGTTAAAATAGTTAGCAAATCATAAAATGCTTAGAGAAGAATTTTAAAAATATGTGTAATATTTGTGCACTAAAAACTACAAAGCGTTAGTGAGTGTTTTTAAGGAAGACCTCCAAAATCAGGGAAATAAATCATATTCATGAATTGAAATATACATGTTTCCCTAATTAGGTAATTTGCTTTTCATGGCTTCTGTCTCTTCTTCCAGGACTAGTCTTAGTAGAGAATAGGTGTTAATAATACATATTTTATAGAGAAAAGAATGAATGTAAATTACACTAGAAATATGGAAACAGAATTAGATGAGTGTAAATAGAGACATGGGATGCTTTATGGGAAAAGGCTTAGAAAGAACCTTAAAAATGTAGAATTATTAATTTGGGATAAGTGATAAAATAAATTAAAGGAGAGTTTCCATGATCAAAAATATAACGGATAAAAACAGGGTGTGCTTTCTCCTTGATCACTGTAATACTTGTAAACCTTCAGGATAAAGGCTGGAGTAATAGTTGAGAATGTGAGTGGCAGATAGGCAAAGAGCTCAGCTTTTGCTTCACTGATATTTATATCATGACTAAAAGTATGCCTGGTACC
>NW_007731705.1:34012-51128 GCF_000696425.1 Galeopterus variegatus
CAAAAATGGGTATAAACATGGAAGAAACACTCTTTTGTTATTGAGCAGTATCTCAGTAAATGAAGAGAAAATTAAAGTCTCAGGTGTGGTGAATAACTTTGGAAAGCAGAAATTATCCTCTTTCTCTAGAGTACTACCAGACTCCCAAGGGAAGTGTCTTAAATGTCATAAATCCTGTTGCAGCCGTGTTCCTTGCTGATTTGACACACTTGTCAGTTCAGCCCAACACAGGCACTTGCACATTTCTTTTCTGAAGCTTAGAGCTGTGTGACTATTTTAGCACGAACTAGAAGATGCACTGAGATATTCAACTGACTAAGAACACATGGTGGTCTGTTTCTTATTCTAGCAGAGTATATAAAGAAAGACAGTTACTATCAGAGAGATTAAATTTATAGACAACAATGTATAATGTTAAACAAGATAACAAAGAGACAAAGTATAAATAATTGTGCTGATGCAATCAGCAATATTTGTTCTGCTTTTGTCCCTCTTCACTCGCCATGATGGGCTTTGAAGAACTGAAGCCTATTAAATGTAAGAGTCAGTATTGAGCAAAAACTATATAACATCTTCTAACTGCATAAACATTGGGGTCGGACAGATTTTGTTTTACATTACTAGGCCTATGTATGACCGAGCTATTTAACTCCATAAAGAGTAAAATTTCATAGAGAAAATACCTCCTTCATGGAGCTGTTTTACAGTTACATGAGAGAAGGCATGTGTGTTTGGGTAAAGCCTTTAACACCACAGTGCTCTTGACCTAGTAATGCTGGCTATTGTTCTTGTTGATATTTTAGGTATCATCCTATAGAATTATAGTTTCAGTCTGGCAAATTTTGAAATTACCGGATATATTTTTAAGGCAACTAGATTATGCCATTCTGGAGACACTTGCTATGTAATGAACATTATGGGGTAGGGGGGCATTTGGGGTTGCTGTTCTTTTCACAGCTATAGTTGTAGGCACTTGAATGGTACCTCAGACACAGAAAACACATATTTTTGGTTTGGGGTTGTATAAATGTATAATTCACTGAACTAAATTATTTAAGGGATAATCTTCAATGGTTTGCAGATTCTCTTCATAATTTATAGATGTAGAGATGAAGTCTACTGCTCTACAAGTAAGCACAGCCTAGACTGTTTCCACTTAGCTCATACCATCATATTTGTTTTTATATTGTAACCACCATCATTATTAGGTGATTTTAAATATGAGTTCTCAGAAGTCAGAGGCTTTGTTCTCCTATTGCTTATTTACATCTAAAACACAGTCTCATGTTGGGGGAAATACATTTCAATGATTGTGTTATTGAAAACAGTTTTGCATTTACATAGGTTCACTGAAAAATAGAAAAAAAAAGATGTATTTATTATAAATTTTAATGTATCATAATGAAGGAAATCCCCAAATCTCACAAACTAGAGATTGCTATCACTAATATTTAATGTAATTTAAGAAGAACTTACTGTAATTCTCATCAGTTTGTGTGTGTGTGTGTGTGCAAATATTTCTTTTTCTTAGGAGTGACATGATACTATATATCTAGAAAGAGTGAAGTGTAGGGAATAAAGATAATCTTGCTCTGGACCTGACTCCATTGCTTGTTAGTTTTGAGACATTATCTAAATTACTTGATCTCTCTGTGGTTCATTTACATCAGCTGTAAATGGAACATTACCAGGTACTTAGTAAGTAACCAAATCATGTTAAGTACTTTTAAACAACTTGTATTCTGCTACCACATATTATATATTATAAAATTTCTAAAAATTACCATAATACTAAACAATTTTGTTTGTTGCTGTGTTTATCTAATGAATATAGCATAATTTATTTATCCAACCCAACATTTTAACTACATCCAATTACCCCTCTTCACATTCTCAGATGGATACAGCATAGAGAAGATACCAAATTAATCCAAAATATTTATTTTTACCAGTCATCCCTATATAGGATCCAAACCGTGGCGGGAGCGCTGCTGCGCTCCCAGCGCCGCACTCTCCCGAGTGCGCCACCGGCTCGGCGCCCAAAATATTTATTTATGAACTTTTTTTTTTTTCTCTTGAACTCCTATCTATTTATAAACCTAGTAGATAGTAGAGATAAACTTACAGGTGTTTTTACCTTTCATATAGATCACAGACATTCCTAGTCAAACATTTAGTTTTTTTGTTCTCCAGCATTCAAGTATGGGCTCTGGTCTTTCTAGAGCCCTAGATAATGTAGGTGAAGAAGAGGCAGATAGCTTCTTTCCTTCTTCTGCTTCCAAAATGGCCCTCTAAGAATAGGCAGAATATTTAAAATAGAGAAGTACTTTGTAAATCGGCGGCCCTCCCCATGTGTTTTGCTGGCAGCCATGAGTGAAGAGAAAGAAAAGTATGCAATCCATTGTTCCTAGAACCCTAACTCATAGCGGCAACAAATATAACCATTAGGTCTGGATATCCCCCCTTGAGAAGACAGGGATCAACAGAGCAAGGGAAAGCTCTGTTACTAAGTGGGTCGCCCTTTTCTGTCATCTTCACTTTGCAGATGGCACAGGAGAGATGGGGTGATTAAATGATTTGCCTCTGTCCCCCTCACAATGGTGGAACCAAGTCACTTGACAACCAGTTTAAAAGTATATGTGTGTTGTTTGTAGGGAGAGCGATTTAACATGATCCCACAGCCCTTTTCACCTGGTCTTTTCCTAGGAGCGACAGGATGCTCAATTTTAAATAATCTCAGAAAGACACAGTTGTGTTTCTGATATCATGAGTTAATTAAATCAAGAAGCTGTTAAACAGTTGTGATCATCCTAATGTCAAAGAACTAAAAACATAATTCTTAACAATATTTATATTTGCTTCTTTTACCTTACTTGAACTGTGCTTGAAGTTAACAGTCAGTGATTTTAGGTTGAAAATAACTTAAAAATAGTTGGTTTTTATTCAACGTCATTTTTTTTTTACTTTTAATTACATGGCTTTAGGAAATTTTTTTTCCGTAATATGTAAGAATAAATATGTAATGGATTTTGATTTATTTTATTCATTTATCTTGATGGCTAAACTATACAAGTCACACATACATACATAAACAATATCTCAAAACTATAGGCTAACTTTTAAAATGTAGTATCTATTGAAGTCTATACTGTTTAGAATTGTCAGAAGCTGAAGCTACTGTGAGCATATGGCTGTAGTAAAGCTAGCTGCAGAAAATGTCAGAGTGAATAAAGTATATGGACTCTTCGTGGCTTTCTCAGTCCTTGGATTTGATGTAATCTTCATTTTCTTGTCTTATGACTTTATCTTCCAGGCTGTCTTTAAATTGCCACAGAAGGAGGCACAGTTCAAGGCATTCTACACATGCACAGCCCACATCTTTGTGTTTCTCCAATTCTATATTCTCATATTTTTTACATCCTTTATACACAGGTTTGGCTTCAATGTTGCTTCGTATGTACACATTCTGCTGTCCAACCTTTACCTCCTGGTTCCCCCACTGCTTAAGCCTATTATCTATGGAGTGAAGAACAAACAGATCCAAGAGGGAATTATCAAAATGTTCACTCCCAAGAGTTAAATTAACAGGCATTCCAACTCCTCATTCACTCTTCATAATAATATACCTAGCCATTCTTGTCCTGCAGAGTTGTGCTATGATAATCTTTGTATTATTTTAGTTTCCACAGTATAGGTACAATTTTGTAAATAAAATTACAAATAACTAATATATACATTTTCAGACACTATTTTAGTTATTTTAATCCTTTTTACCAATGCTGAAAATGCTTTCAGTGAAACTTTAATGCACAGCTTATATTATCTTTTTAGATCTATTCTATCCTTGGAATAGGGTCAAATTTATACAATGTTACCCTAAATTTTATGCTTTTCATCAAGTATTGCTGTTACCAGGTATTCTCATACTTTCTACCACTAGATTACAGACTAAGAAGGCATGGTGAAACTTTTATATTGTAGTTATTAGTAAATTCCCAATTCTGTAAAAACTCATTAAATATTTTACACTTACATATGACATAGTAGAATGTGCATGTAAAATTCCAATCTCATTTTTTTGTAGTTACTGTGCTTCTATACCATATGTTCTTGCCAGAATAAAATATTTCCTATAAAAACAAAAAGTATCATTAAATACTAGTTTAATCACCCTTCAATTTCCTACAAGTTACTTCTTGCAGAGAGACAGCTCATTAAATGTTATAAAAAATCTTATTTATTTTCCTCAATGGACTTCTAGAGTATGCAGAATTGTGCTCTTGAGGGATAATCAAGAGGTAAGAGTCCTATGCCTTCCCTGGTATGCTGCCTACTAAATCCATAAATTTGGAGAAGACTTTACTGTCTATGTGTCACCATGACTACATCCCAAAGTTTCTCAAAAAGCTAATTACTCATGCATGAACTTACATATTTCTCAATACTCTCAAGGACTATAACTCTAATGCAATATGTGTACATTACAATGACTTCAGTTGAAGATTTTAATCTTAAGCTTCTAAAAATCTCCACATCTGCTTTTACTGACTAATATATCAATTCCTGAACTCAATGAACACTTTTTAAGGGGAAACATATTTAAAAAGTGGATAGTCGAACTGTAGTCTCAGGATGCACATTTTATATTTTCCTCTATTATAAGATCAAGATAATGTTTAATATATCACCTTTTTTTCCCCACAGTTTTAATGTTATGACGCAACTTATTTCTTTCTCCACTTCCCTTTTGTATTTGGTCTATAAATGTTCATTATTTACCAACTTAATGCGTGACTCTTCATCCACAGCCCAACCTGTCTTCCAAAATGGATGCTCCATTTTACATTCACACAAGTAATGTCCGAGGTACCCAATTTTTTCCCAACCTCAACATCAGTTTTTATAATTTGCTTTTTAAATTATGGCCATCCTAGAAGATGTAAAATGGCATCATTGTAGTTTTGATTTGCATTTGCTTGATGACTGACAATGTTTACTTGTCACTTTTGGAAATTTATATATCTTCCTTTGAGAAAAAAAAAAAAAAAACTATTAAAATCCTTTTCCCATTTTTAAGTGCCTTTTCATTAGATTGTCATAAGAGTTTTTATATATTCTAGATACAGTCGCCCTATCAAATATATGACTTACAAATATTTTCTCACATTCTGTAATTTTATTTATTTATTTATTTATTTATCCATGATGAGAGTTAGTGTCACAATATTATTCATGACATGTAGGTATCCAGTTGGCTTCTCTCATTTGTTGAAAAACTATTCTTTTCCCATCTAGTATTTTTGGTACCATTAGCACTCTTCACACCCTAGACTCTCAATTTTTTTTTTTTTTTTTTTTTTTTTTTTTTTGTCCTTTTGGAGACCGGCCGCACCACGCTGAGCCAGTGAGCTCTGTGAGCGCACCGGTCATCCCTATATAGGATCCGAACCCACGGCGGGAGGCTGCTGTGCTCCCAGCCCCACACTCTCCCAAGTGTGCCACGGGCTCGGCCCTCTCAATTATTTTCCATCTGTTTCTATGTGTGTCCTTATTATCAGTATTCGCATACAGTATGTGATGATTAAATCAATATTACTAGCATGTTCATCATTACAAATCATAATTACTCCTTGTTTCTCTTACCTATTGCCACGGGCTCGGCCCTCTCAATTATTTTCCATCTGTTTCTATGTGTGTCCTTATTATCAGTTTTTGCATACAGTATGTGATGATTAAATCAATATTACTAACATGTTCATCATTACAAATCATAATTACTCCTTGTTTCTCTTACCTATATACTCCCTAACTTCCTTCTCCATCTCCCTTTCACCTCTAGTAACTATAAGTCTTTTTTCGCCTTCTGAAAGTTTAATGTTTTATTGTTCTCTCTCTCTCTCTCTCTCTCTCTCTCTCTCTCTCTCTCTCTCTCTCTCTCTGTCAGCTTCCACTTATAAGTGAATACATGCGGTATTTCTCTTCCTGTGTCTGGCTTATTTCACTTAATATAATTTTCTGCAAGCTCATCCATGTTGCTGCAAATGGCGGAATTGTGTTCTTTTTTATGGCTGAGTAGTATTCCATTGCATATTTATATCACATTTTCTTCATCCAGTCATCATCAATGGACATTTAGGTTTGGCCCCACAGCTTGGCTATTGTGAATAGAGCTGCAATGAACATGGGAATGCAGGTAGCCCTTCAACATGATGATTTCCATTCCTTCAAGGCTTGACATCACTAATTATCAGGGAAATGCAAATCAAACCATTCTGAGATATCATTTCACTCTAGTTAGACTGGCTTTTATCAAAAAGACTGAGAATAACAAATACTGGCAAGGAAGTGGAGAAAAGGGAACTCTTCTACACTGTTGGTGAGACTGTAAATTAGCACAGCCATTATGGAAAACAGTATTGAGTTTTCTCAAGCAACTATAGATAGAACTACCATATGATCCAGCAATCCCTTATGAATTTTAAGATCAGTTTGCATAGTTTTTGCAAAAAATGACATTGAGATTTTCTTAGAAATTTATTGAATTTGTAGAACAATTTGTAAATTACTGTCATCTTCACAGTCTTTTCTCATTCATGACTCGAATATTATACATTTATTTAGATCTTAAAAGTATTTACTGCAGTTTAAATTATTTATTTCACAGTTTCAGTGTAAAATGTTTGAAATCATTTGTTAAATTTCACCAATAATTTTATTATATCAATGATATTGTAAATGAGATTTTCTTTTTAATTATATTTTTTGATCATTCATTGATAGAGTATAGAGATATAATTATTTTGTGGCATTTTTTTAATGTCATGTTCTTCCTAATTTTAAAAAAATTGCAGTAATATATATATAACATAAAATATATATTTTAGCCATTGTAAATGTAAAATCCAGTGAATTTGATTATATTCACAAGGTTGTGCAGCTACCACCACTATCTATGTCCAAAACTTGCCATCACCCTAAACAGAAATTCTACACATTAAGATAATTCCCCATTCCTCCCTTCTCCGAACTCCTGTACCTCTGATCTGTTTTCTGTTTCTATAATTTTGCTTATTCTAGATATTTCATATATGTGAATCATACAGTATTTATCTTTGTGTGTGTGGCTTATTTCACTAAGCATAATGTTTTCAAGGTCCACCCATGTTATATCTTTAATAGAATTTTTTTTTCCTATTGAGTTGTATGAGTTTCTTACCTCTTTGTTAATATTAACCCCTTATCAGATATATGGTTCTCATGTATTTTCTTCCATTCTGTAAATTTTCATTTTATTGTTCGTTACCTTTGCTGTGCAGATAATTTCCAGTTTTATCTATTCCTATTTGTTTATGTTTGCCAAGATCAATGTTATAGAGTTTTTCCCTATGTTTTCTTCTGGAAGTTTTATGGCTTCAGGTCTTAAATTTAAATCTTTAATCAACTTTGAGTTAATTTTGGTGAGTAGTATATGAGAGAGGTCAAATTTTATTATTTTGCTTGATTATATCCAGTTTTTCCAATACGACTTACTGAAAAGATTATCCTTTCCTCATTGTGTACTTTTGGCAGCCTTGTCAAATATTAATTGACTATTATGCATTGACTATATATGCATGGATTTATTTCTGGGCTTTTTATTTTGTTCCATTGGTCTGTGTGTCTGTTTTTATGCCAGTACCATATTTTTCTGATTACTACAGCTTTGTAATGTAGTATGAAATCAGGAAGTGTGATGTCTCCAGATTAGTCCTTTTCTTTTCTCTAGATTGCTTTGGCTATTTGGAGTCTTTTATATTTCCATGGAAATCTTAGGATTTTGTTTCTATTTCTTTGAGAATTGCATTGGAAGTTTGATAGGGATTACATTACATTATGTTTCAGGTAATATGGACATTTCTCCAAAGAAGACATACAAATGGCCACCAGTACATGAGAAGGTGCTCAACATCACTACTCTCAAGGAAATGTAAATTAAAAATACAATAAGATATAACTTCACACCTGTTAGATGGCTATTATTAAAAAGACAAGAGCAGACAAGTGTTGGTAAGAGTGTAGAGAAAGAAAAACTTTTGCATGCTGTTTGTGGGAGTATATATTGGTGAAGCCATTTTGGAGAACAATATGAAGTTTCTTCAAAAACTTAAAAATACAACTACCATATGATTCAGCAATACCACTTTTTGGTATATATCCAATGCAAATAAAATCAGTACCTTGAAGAGATATCTGCTCCCCCATTTTAATGGTAGCATTATTCACAGCCAAGATATAGAAACAGCCAAGACATAGAAAGTACCTAATTGTCCAACCACAGATGAATGGAATAAAATTTGTAGCATGCACATGTACACATATGGGAGTACTTCGGAAAGTTCATGGAAAAATAGAATTAAACGATAGTACAAATCATTCCATGAACTTTTTGAAGTACCCTGTAGACAGGAATATTATTTAGCCATAAAAAAATAAAAAAGAGGAAATCCTGCCATTTGCAATGGCATGGATGAACCTGAAGGACATTATACTGAGTGAAATAACCAGACACAGAAAGACAAATATGCATAATCTTACTTTTATGTGGAATATAATACAGTTGAACTCATAGAAGCAAAGAATGGTGGTTGCCAGGTTCTAGGAGTAGGAGTAATCTGGAAATGCATTCTTTCACTTATAAGATGAATAAGTGCCAGGGATCTAATGTATACATGGTGATTATAGATAATAATACTGTATTGTTTACTTGTAATTTTATGAATCCTCACCACTGTATTATACAGAAATTCTATGTTTAATATTTTGAAGATATTATTTTTTTTTCTTTTTCCCCAGCAGCTGCACCATCTTACATTACCACCAACATACAGGAAGGTTCCATTTTCTTCACATACTCACCAACACTTGAATTTAAAAAAAAAAAAAGTTATACTCATCCTAGTAGGTGTAAAATGGTATCTCATTGTGGGTTTGATTTGAAAACCCTTAATGATATTGATGTGAGAATCTTTTAATATGATTATTAGCTATTTGTATATCCTCTTTGAGAAATGTCTATTTAAGTATTTTGTCCATTTTTTCACTGTATTGCTTGTCTATTTGTTGTTGAATTGTGGTAATTTATATATTCTCTAGATAATAAATCATTATTGGACATATGACTTACAAATATTTTCTCCTATTTTGTGGGTTATCTTTTCAATTTCTTCATAATGTATTTTGTTTTGCTTTGTTTTGGGAAACTCCAATTTATCCATTTTCATTTGTAGCCCATACTTTTGCTGTTATATATGAGAATTAATTGCCAAGTTGAAGGACATGAAAAATTGAAGGACATGAAAATTGACCCCTATATTTTTTAAGAGGTTTATGGTTTTAACTTCTATATTTAGGTTTTTTATCCACTTAAGTTAACTTTTTAAGTTAACTGACATGAGGTAAAGATCAAATTTAATTCATTTGCATGTGGATATCCAGTTTTCCCAGCAATATTTATTGAGGAAATTTTTTCCTCCCTGTTTAATGGACTTGGTACCCTATTGAAAATCAATTGGCTATGAATGTAAGGATTAATTTTTGAACTCTCAACTCTACTTCATCCGTATGTATATATATATTGAGCGAGAGAGATGTTGAATTCTACAAATATAATTATGGATTTGTCTATATATCTTGGCAATTCTAGCAGTTTTTCTGCATATATTTTAAACATATTGTAATATGTGAATAGGTTATTATGATTGTAAAGTCTTATGGAAGAATTGACTCTTTTGTAACTATGTAACTATAGGTCTGTGTGTGTGTGTGTATATATATATATACACACATGGATATATGTGTGTGTGTGTATATATATATATATATATATATATATATACACACACACACAGACCTATAGTTACATAGTTACAAAAGAGTCAATTCTTCCATAAGACTTTACAATCATAATAACCTATTCACATATTACAATATGTTTAAAATATATGCAGAAAAACTGCTAGAATTGCCAAGATATATAGACAAATCCATAATTATATTTGTAGAATTCAACATCTCTCTCGCTCAATAATTGAAATAACAAGCAGACAAAAAGTAGTCAGAATATCGATTGTATCAGTAACACTACCAAACACCTTGATGTAACTGACATTAATATAACACCTTTCCTAAAAAGAGTCAAATTCAATTCTTTTTAAGTGTGCAGTTGCAGAGAACGTTTATCAAAACAAAACATATTCTGAACCAAAAAACAAATATCAACATTAAGATGATTCAAATAATATAAAAGTTTTGTGAACATAATTGGATTAAATTGCAAGTCAATAACAGCAAAGTAGCTGGGAATTCCTAAATCATTGAAAACTGAATAATACAATTCTAAATGACCTATGGGTCTAGGGAGAAATCAAAGGACAAATTAGATAATATAAGAAAATATTTTAATTGAACAACAATTAAAATACATTATATAAATACTTAGGAATATACTTAAGCTTGTCCACAGAGAAAAGGTATAGCATTCACTGTCTATAGTAAAAAGGAAGAAATGCCTTTAATCATTAACCTCAGCTTATACTTGGGGAATCTAGAAAAAGAAGATCAAATGGTATCTATAAATAAACAATAGGAAGTAAATAAAGACAAAAGACAAAAAAAAAAACCAAAAAAAAAAAACAAAAAACAAATAAAGAGGTCTTCGGAGAGAAAAACGGTGCCCACGCAGTTAGATAAATTGTTGCTTAAATACACTGAAGACACCCACACATACACACAAAGAGAAAAAAATATTTAAGCATAACTTGAAATCTCACTCTTAGAATTCTGTACATTCAAGCTCTTCTCATAAATGTAATTTTAGTTCTTTAACATGAATATTGTTTTCAGTACTTACACTTCATGCTTCTCCAGAAAGGGAGGCAGCGGCATAGTGAAGGCACATGGTGCCCACGGGTTTTCATGAAACATAAAGAAAAAGGCACAAAAATGGAAAAGAAGGACTATACATTTTAAAAAACTTTACTCAGGGATGTTCTCTGAGTGATGTCCTCAGAGAAATAAGATTCATTTAGATTTTTAATTCAGAAATCAACCAACATCATTCTTATTTTACATTTGAATTTACTTCTTTTTTTCAGAGAAAGTCAAGGCATTTGCAATCAACTGAGCCCAGTTGGAATACTATCCTATTTTCCTTTACAAGACATGGAGATACACTTTATCTCTGTAGTTAAAAACTGAAAGGGCTTCCAGTGGGATGTTTTTCCCTACTGTAACAGAGTCCTCTATTCAGAAGAATAAATGTTCCACACCAATATGCAGAGAAACATGGAGATTTAAGACCAGAAGAAAGCATTCTTCAAAGTGTGTTCCTTTAGGATATGCAGGATCTTTTGACATAAAGATGATTTAGAAAGATAAGCACCTGGAGTGTCAGAATTGACTCCTTTTAGTTATACTCACACCCTTAAGAATATCAACAACATAACAAAAACAAGAGACCCTACTTTGAGGTGAAAACACGGACCACACGTTCATGAATTCGCTTAGTTCTCACACCGTAAATAATAGGGTTGAGGGCAGGTGGTATGACCACATACAGGTTGGCAACAAAAATGTGTACATAACGGGGGATTTTTTTACCAAATCGGTGAGTGAGGAAGGAGAAGAGGGAAGGTGTATAGAAAACACACATGACCCCAACATGAGAGCCACAAGTGCTCAGTGCTTTCTGACGAGCGTCTCGAGATGGGAGGCTGAAAACAGCATGTAGAATGTAAGCATAGGAGATTCCAACCAGTGCCACATCCAAAATAAGAAAAGAAGCCACAAAGAGCCCATAAATGGCATTGATGCGAATGCTAGCACAGGCCAGCTTGGCAATGCCCATGTGCTCACAGTAGGAGTGGGCAATAATTCGAGCCTCACAGAAAGGCAGACGGTGGGTTAGGTACAGAATAGGCAACATGAGCAGGATGGGGCGCATCACAATACCCACCCCAATGCCTACCAGCAATCGGGGTGTCAGGGTGGTTGTATAGTGGAGTGGTGCACAGATGGCCACGTAGCGGTCAAAGGCCATTGACAACAAAACAGCAGACTCCATCCCTGTGAAGGTGTGTATCAGAAACATCTGAGCCACACAGGCTCCAAAACCAATTTCATGCGCATCAAACCAGAAGATACCTAACATTCGAGGCACCGAGGATGTAGAGAGGGCTAGATCTACAGCTGATAAAAAGGCTAGAAAGTAGAACATGGGATCCCACAGGGTCCGATCAGACCAGATGATCAGTAGAATTGTAGCATTACCCAGAAAAGCCATCAAGTAAACAAAGCAAAAAGGCAGGGAAATCCAGCCATGGGAAGCCTCAAGTCCTGGGATGCCAGTAAGAAAAAACGTGTCTGGGTGGTAAGTGGTAGTGTTGGTGTAGAACATCTTGTCATTGAGGAGAAGAGAAGTAGCTGACCACTTCTAGAATGAAAATTAAGATTTATAAATGCTTAGTTCAAAACTTCTCCAATGTCACCTTTTTTTTTTTTTTAACTAAAAAAAATACAGGCAGGGACTAAGCATTCTTCAAGTGGAAGGGACATCAATGTTATGAAAGGCCTCCCTCTGAGGTTTTGGACAATAATATACTCATTTGCTCTAACCCCATAAGTACCCAAAATGAATTTCAAACCCACAAAGTTTACGTTTATATTGAGACCTCAGCCTCCTTTAAGACATGGCACACTTCAAACGCTTCAACAAATAGAACCATGGAAAGACAGATACTGATACCCACACACAGAACACAATATACATGAAAACATAGTTATATGTAGACATATAGAATGACAGAAAATCCAGCAAAACTCTTAAACTGATATGTTTAGTATCAGTGTTTTCAATGATACATGTTTAGAATATCAGACTCAAAATGAAGAGTTATGCTTCATTAATTCTTCCTTCTACTGTTTGCTCATATACCCCCTCAGACACACTGTATTATACCTCTGGTATGAAAATAGCTGCACAAAAATAAGGAATGTTGCAGTTGAAAATCACCTCCAGGAGAGAAATGCATCTTTTTCACAAGTACTTTGACGGGAATTAAACTAACAAAGAAGCCCAAATTCTCCACTAGTTGCCAAATTCCCAAGAATGTGCCACGGTCTCCAACAATTACACTCTTTTCTGTGTGTGTTTGTTCAGGGCTGTGGGGGCAGGATACTGGGGGCAATGAGGAGGTTTTTTGAAAGGAGGAGATTTGAGAGAAATGAAGAAAAGACAATGATGGCGAGCGATCAACATGAGGTAGAAGAAATCCATGCTCCTGAATTTACTTCACTACAGCTGCAATCTTTCTCCTTTCCCTCCCTCCCTCTCCTCCTTCCTTCATTCCTTCCTTTCTTTCTTTCCATATTTTCTTCTTTCTTTTTTTTCAGAAAGAAAATGGGAGAAAAAATAAAACTATAGGAAAAAAGAAGGAAGAGACAGAGGGATATGGAAATGAAAGGAAAGAAAACAAAAAAAGGAAAAAAAAAAAAAGATAACAGGAGGAAAAAAAAGAAAGGAATGTCCCAGCTCTAATTGATCCCAGAAAAATGTAAGAGGAAAAGGTTCAAATTTTGAGAAATATTTTATTAATGACATTTTAAAAAGAGATTCTCATAGTCAGTAAAGTCTGTTTTCAGTCTTATTTCTCTGCCTCCCTTTTTGTAATCAACTTCATAAATCTGCACTTAACTCTATTTCTCAGTTATTATTATTATTATTATTATTATTATTATTATTATTATTATTATTATTATTATTATTATTATTGAAGACCATGCCCATGCCCTAATACACAATTATCACTGGGAGTGAAGATTATCACTGATACAACAATAAATTCCCTCTGTAGATGACTATTTTAAAAATATATATATCCCAACCTAATCCAGTAAAAATCTATTTCAGTCAGGAAATCTTTCTACAACAGTATGATAGAGAATAGCAGCACAGTAAATGCAGCTGTAGCCTGTTCCTTAGCTGTCAGACAAGAGTCTCTGATTACTATTTATGTCCATCACACATTTAATGGGAAGCTTACCTCCAGCAGGGATAGGACCAGAGAGCTCTAGTACTACTTACAAAGGGGAAGAGAGTTTTATACTATCAGTACTTAGGGCCCTTGGGAGCCTATCTAAATCAAGCCCAAAGCAAATCTTCTCTGTGAACCAGGATTAACACCTGAGTCTCCTGAGAAAGATCTCATTTTCTGCACCAGGAATAGAGGGACTGATGTAGAGGCAGACACCACAACCAAGTCCACCTGCACCCAGACACACACATTGTCAATAGGAAGTCAGAAATACAAAAATAATACTATCAAAACATTTTCGTATGAGGTGAACAGAATTTCTTCTTGAGTAAATTTCCCATCTTAGTTTTATTAGATATTACAATAATGCATATTTAGGACATTAATTACCAGTATGTGTATCTCCCCTCCCCACATCCATGTCTTAGCACTCACCAATGATTTATTAAGATGTTATGGTTATCAAAAAAGACAAAGCCTCTCATGTCTTTTCCACTCAGTCCTCATCTTACTGGCTTTAAATGTAAGTTAATAAAAATTCACTTAAAACATATAAAAAATATAACAACATGAAATATATTTAGAGATGTGAATATACGGAAGACAAACAAAGATAAAGTGTGTCCTATGATTTAAATGTGTCCCCCAAAATTCATGTGTTGGAAACTTAATCCCCAATATAACATTGTTGAGAGGTAAGACCTTTGAAAGGTGATTAGGTCATTAAGGCTCTGTCCTCATGAATGGATTGATGTGCTTTTATTGGGAGTAGGTTTGTTATAAAAGTGAGTTCACTCTTGCTCTTTTGCCCTCTCTTGTCCTTTGACTTCCAACCCTGAGATGGTGCAGCATGAAGGCCCTCGCCAGACTTGGGCCCCTGATCTTGGACTCCTCAGCCTTCAGAACTGTGAGAAATAAATCTCTGGTCTTTATAAATTACCTAGTCTCAGGTATTCTGTTATAGCAGTACACACATGTACTGTGTGTGTGCAAGGACATGTTTAGGGCTGTGTGTGTACATACATGTGTGTTTAAGAAAGAATGGTGCTGTGAGTGCAGTTATAAAGTGGGAAGGGAGAAAGATGTAGAACAGGAAGAAGTTAAAATGTAAGAGAAGAGATGAACAGAGAAACGGAACAGAGAGGATAGAAAAAACACAGAGAAGTGCATCTCAATGTTGTCGAGGGTGAGATAAAAGTTGTAATACAAGTAACATCAATGATACTAGTAAGGGCTAACAACTCTTTTGGATTTACTACAAATAATGAGCAGGGCACTACACTAATTACTCTTCAAACTTAATTTATTAAAAAGAATCTATGACCATATTTATAAAATAACAAAATCAATGGTCATTGAAACATGTATTGAAGATAGAACTAGAACTGAACCTGAGTTTTGTTTAACTATTAAAATCCTGTGACTAAATACGAGACAAGGAAAATAACTGCAAAATTAGTCTAGAAATAAGTAAGAAAACAAATAGAACTACAGAGGGAAAAACAAGCAAACTCTAGGTTTGCAGCTCCTTTAGTATGCTTAAACTATAGTCTGGTCCATGAAAAACTAAATATATGTGTGATAAACCTCAGAATAAAATATATAATGAAGCTTTTTGTTACTCTACTCATTTTCTTGCTTTCTTTTAATGTGCAAAATTGATTCTTAATTCGCAGCACATTTTGTATGTTTCCAATGCTTATAATGAAATCACAGAATATCATAATATAGACATTATGATGGAATAAAAATGACTGATATTCTTGGAGATAGAGGAAAAAAAGGAAAAAGAAGGAGAAATAGGAAGGGAATGTAAAGTAACAAAGAGAGACAGATACAGAGAGGCTTGGGACACAGAGGGATAGAAATATGAAAACAACCACTTGGGCGAATTGAGGCAGATAGTGCATAAAATATGGCCAACTCTCTCTAAAATCCACCATTAAACCTACTCACATTCTACTGAAATCTACTGACATCACAAATAACATAGGAGGACTCTGATGGAATGTTATTTACCGTACAGATTGAACACTAAAACCTTAACCTTTCCCTTTCTAAACTCTATAATATACATACAGGAAGGGAGCCAAAATAAATACACCCTTCTGTCAAATATTTAAATATATGTAACATGACAAGATGTGTCTTTCCTAAAAAGGTCTGTCTCACCCATATGAGGTGTTATTGCTTTTCAATTCCCTATTTTTGTACTAGTGCTTTCTTCACACAGTCATATATCTGCCTGGTTCTGACTCCATATATGACAGGATTGAGCATTGGTGGCACTACAACATACAGATTGGCCAGGAGTATATGGATATAGTGGGGGACATTTTTGCCAAACCGATGTGTCATAAAGGAAAAGAGGGCTGGTGTGTAGAAGGCAAGGATTACACAAACATGTGAACCACATGTGCTGAGAGATTTGAGGCGGGCTTCACGGGAGGGAAGATGGAAAACAACACGGAGTATCTGAACATAAGAAAGGGAAATGGCTATGATGTCAAAAACTAGGATTGAAATTGCACACAAGCCATAGATGCTATTGACCTTGATACTGGCACAAGAAAGACGAGCAAGGCCCATGTGCTCACAGTAGGTGTGGGGAATGAAGTGATTCCCACAGAAGGGCAGTCGCAAAATGAGGAATACAAATGGAATGGTAAACATAAATTCCCTTACTAACACACCAAGACCAATCACAGAAACAACCTTGTTGGTAAGGATGGTGCTATAACGTAGTGGGTTGCAGATGGCCACATAGCGGTCATAAGCCATTGCCAAGAGGACTGCTGACTCCATGCCAGTGAAGTTGTGAATGAAAAACATCTGGGTGAGGCAGGCACCAAAGATTATTTCTCTGAGGTTAAACCAGAAGATCCCAAGCATCTTGGGGATGGTAGCTGTAGAGAGGCCCAAGTCAATGGTAGCCAACATGGCCAGGAAGTAGAACATGGGCTGGTGAAGGCTGTTTTCAGACTTGATCACCAAGAGAATAGTGAAGTTCCCTATGAGTGCAATCATGTACACAGCACAAAAGGGAA